>NW_005179101.1:114747-120192 GCF_000350225.1 Chondrus crispus | reverse complement strand
GGTGGAAGGTGGAAGGTCGGCACGGGCGGGGAGCCGGGAGGAGTGTGCGGCACGGGCTCAACTACAAGTACCCTCCAGCGGTACTAAATTTGCGTGATGCGCAAGCCCATCAATTTTGATTGACTAGGATTTTTTCCTATCTCGCCTTCCACAAAGCGGCGTCGGAGCAATCTACGGTGAACGCAATACTTTTGTCCACACAAAAAGCGAAGGAACAGAGCTGTACTACAACTTTTGTCTCCAGGCAAACTTTTCTCCGCCAACATCTGTACGCAAACGATGAGCAGATCAATAACGATGACTCCGGCGCCTGCATCGCGCCTTCGTGCGGCGCCACCCCATCTGCGTCGCAAAGGAGGAGCAGACCCCCCTCCCATCCCAGCTCCCTCACATCCCCGAATCCTCCGAGTCGTCTGAATCCCCCGAGCAGCGCAAGGAGCGCGCGCGAAAGGCACGCATAGAGGCCGAGGGCCTCGACAAGGCCGACGAAGTTAGAAGTTAATTCGTCCTGGTGATTTACACGCCTGACCTGGACAAACTGCGAACGGAAGCCCAGGTATGTGATGCTATGCAAACTTAGCACGTCGCTGTAGAGCTGCTTGTACGCAGGTCTTTCTACGATTGTTGACAGATGTTGCCGTTTTATGCGTGAACCAGGGTCTCAAAATCGTGAAAGATAAGTGCGTTGAAAAACCCGAGGATAAAAGGAGGTTTTTGATTGCGCGCAACTGCTCAAGTTTCAGACGGCCTTGGAACTGAACAAGGCGTATTGTCGAGACTACTGAGCGCGAGGGCGAGTGCGAATCAGATTGTTCGACGAGGACGGGAACAGTCGCAGTGAAACTGGGCTGGATAATTGAGTGGGTAGCTGCAATTCGAGGAGAGATGTGCCGTCGCCATTCCTGAGCTGTTGCAACCACACCAGCAGGAGAAGCCGCCTTTACCTTGGACCAAACAGGTTGGCATGCCAGAGTGATGTCACCGGCTGAATTTCCGCCGAACACTCCCTTGTAATGTTGGACATCAAATGGCTCGGCAAGATACGGCTGGGCGACAGTCCTAGTGGTGCTACCCAAGCATTCCCAAAAGAAAATGCCATTTTCTTCCTCTGTGTCTCCCACTAACAACCTCTTCCAGTCGACAGGGGGAGATTGAGATCCTCGCGGTTGAATGGCTTTACTTGCCCTTGCGGCAAGGTCGTCTCGCGCGAGGGCGCCGCCGGCCTGTACGCGGGCATCCAGGCCCCGCTGCCGTTCGTCGCCGTCTTCAACGCCACCCTGTTCGCCGCAAACTCCACCATGCGCAAGGTCGTCGGCAAGGGCCGCCCGGACGACGACCTCTCCATCGCCCAGATCGGCCTGGCCGGCGCCGGCGCTGGCGCTGCCGTTAGCTTTGTTGCATGCCCCACAGAGCTGGTTAAGTGCCGCTTGCAGGCACAGCCGGGCGCCTTTAATGGTGCTATCGATTGTACAAGGCAGGTCGTTGCTAACAGGGGTATGGGAGGCTTGTTCACGGGTATGGGCGCTACTATGGTCAGGGAGATGCCGGGGAATGCTCTCATGTTCATGACTTACAATGCTACTATGAGGGCTTTGTGTAGCCCGGGGCAGGCTACGAAGGATCTCTCCGCCTCGCAGCTTATGTTTGCGGGTGGAATGGCTGGTTTAGGTACGTTTGCACTTGAGAGCAGAATTCCCCCCGGGAGCCGTGCCGCCGAAATCACATCTTTCTAACTTACTTATTGTTTTTGTCTTATTGTTTTTGTCGTCGTTTGTGTAGCCTTCTGGATGCCGTGTTACCCAATCGATTTTGCGAAAACGCTCATCCAGACGGACAGCGAAACCAACCCGCGGTATCGTGGGTTGCTGGATTGCATGCGAAAGACTGTCAAGGCGGAAGGCGTCGGCGGCTTGTACAAGGGCATCGGTCCTTGTCTGGCTAGGGCGGTCCCGGCTAACGCCGTCACGTTCCTGATTTATCAGTGGACGCTGCAATTATTAGGCCACTCTTAGGACGAAGCGCGCAACGATTTTGTATGTACAATAAGTGAGTGTAGTTGCGCGGAGTGCTTGTTGTCTTGTTGTGGGAGGGGATTTTGACTTTGGACATTTTTGGTGTGATGGCTCACGCGGGGGATCCGGGTGTAGTGTTTGTTTTGTTTGTGTGTTGATGTAACAGTCGCGAAAGGACGGGGTGAGTTGGTTTCTGGTTTCAGAGCCGACCGTTCTGCATCCTTTCACTGTGCACGACGCCACGCTTTGTACTGTACCGGAATTTTGCTAGGTGGGATAAAACCAGTGTTGACAAGAGTCAGTTGCACATGTTGCAAACTGGAAAGCATTTCAGGGCTGCAAATTTACGACAGACACTCGACAGACACTTGTTTTGAAAGAGAAGAGCCTGATAGATGGGATCTATCAGGTTCTTCTCTTTCAAAACGTAAAAGTATAGAAGTGTACAGCATGACGATGAGAGTTTCGCAACCACGTCAACAACTGAGCTGTTGTGAACTGTACGGTACGAAGGTACTGTACGGTAGGATGGGCACATGCGTCGAAAAATTGCCAAAAACGGGCCCTGCTTTGGTGCATTTAATTGATCCACCACACCAGCCCTGTGCCGCTGCCTCCCGCTTGATCCGACCGCCGTGCTGCCATTGCCTATCGTATCAATCCGCAACACTCCAAATACCGTACAACACTGTGTACCAAGGGTACTCGTTGCCGTCCAGACGTCCAGACTGCCCTCTCTTTCAACCTAATTTGACCCATTCCCTCACCAGACCGCCACCCGCCCATCGCCATCCCGCAGCCCACCCTACCCCACCCCACCACCCCTCCCCCGTCATGTCCCGCCCCCCCACTCTCACCCGCGCTCTAAAAGGCCTGCGCGCGCCGTACCCGCACCGCCGCGCGAGCGCCACGCCCGCTCGCGCCCCGACCGCCGACACCGCGCCCTCGCCCGCTCCCTCCAAGATGGCCTCTTTCCAGCACACTGGCAGCGCGGCGTCCTGGGCTCGCCCTTGCTGCCGCTCGAAACCGTCGCGCTCCCGGCCTCCGTCCAGGCCTCCATGTCGAAGCTCCTGGTCGCCTCCAGGCTCACGCCGCGCCATCTGCGCAAGTCCACCAAGCCCATGGACCGTCTCGTCGCGCGCGAGGCCGCGCACGAGCGCCGCAAGCCGCTGCGCGGCGCCCCGGTCGTCGCGCCCCCGCCCGCCTACGACGACAACGCCGCCCTGGCCCACGCTATCTCGAGGGCCCCCGGAACCCTGGCTGCAAGCGTCTACGTCATGGCCGAGGTCAGACGCTGCTTGGGGGAACGCTTCGAGCCGAAGAGCGTGCTCGACTTTGGAGCGGGCGTGGGCGTCGGCACTTTGGCTGTGGCCAGGGTTTTTAATGACAGCCCGTTTGTGAATTTGGCGGCATATTTGAGAGAGGGAGACAGTCGGGAGGAGCGGGAGGGGGAGAAGGAGGAGAAGGGGGAGGGGTTGGCTTTGGGGAAAGCCTTTATTGATGAGGCTGCGCTTGTAGATCGCTCGTCAGCGATGAAGAATATGTCCAGAGAGGTTTTGAAGGCGGACGGGTATGTGAATGGGCGCGTCAGTTTGTCACATGCGGCGGAACTGGCCGATTTGAAAAGCGCGGCCACGGAGTGGGACATTGTCTTGGCGAGCTATGTGTTGAACGAAGTCGTTCGGGAGACTATGTCAGAGCCTGCGCGGCTTGGGGAGGGGGAGGAGAAGATCCCCGTGCCCAAGGAAGAGAGGGAGAAGACGGCGGAAAAGAGGCTTCAGCGCAAGATTAAGGAGCTATGGAAGAGGACGAAGGAAGGAGGCATCTTTGTCCTTGTGGAAGATGGCACGGCGGCAGGGTTTGAGACGGTGTCGTTTGCGAGGAGAGTTATCCTTGGGCTCGCGGGGAGAGTGGGGGATGGCGAGTCTGGAAGTAAGGAGGGCCATGGCGCGAATGTGATTGCGCCGTGCATGCATTCGAAGGCGTGTCCATTGGAGGGTAGCATCACTCGGCATCGCGTATGTCGCTTTCAGCAGCGGTTCAATCGGCCAGGGTTTTTGAGGAGGCATCGCCCGTTGGCGACGGGGTATGAGGACGAGTATTTCTCGTACGTTGCGATCCAGAAGACGGGGAGGGGCGAGGAGGAGAAGCTTTCGCGGGATGAGCAAGAAGCTCTGTGGGGAAGATTGGTTAGACCTCCGCTGATGAAGGGCAAGCATGTAGTGTTGGACGCATGTACGGTCAACGGCGAGTTGGAGCGACGGGTTGTTTCAAAGAAAAATGCGATTGCAGGGCACTACACCCAGGCGCGCAAGGCAAAATGGGGAGACATCTGGCCTGTCAAGCCCTCGTCGAAACCTCAGAAAATGCAGTTTTGATCTTTAACATACAGGCGAAATAGGTAGATGAGCCGAAGTTTTGGAAAGTAGACATAGCAGGCAGTGCCAATAGTGAGAAGGAATATATAGGCTCTCGACGTGCAAGTCGAAGTTCGGCGGCAAGTTTACTTCTTCTTGCGGCGCTCAACACGCGCCATGAAGCCTTGTCTAATGGCTGCTACAGATCTCTTTGCGCCGCAACTCTCGCACGATACGAAATATAACCTAGTGTTGGCATCCCTCATGAGCACTGTATCAGGCGATATGCAACTGGTACAAATAACGTACTCGACCATGTACCTCTTGAGCACATTCGCAATACCCTCCGCGCCAAACCTGCCCTTCATGACCAGGCCTCCACCAATCTGGATATTACCTGTGGTTCCTAACTCTGCGCTCATGTACTGCAGCAGATGATCCTGTTGGCGATGGATGCTCTTACAAATGCTTCCAAAGTTAATAAAGACGGTCTTCTTGGTGCCCTCCCTGGCGACCTGAGGCAGTTGTAGCGAAATCTTCTTCTTCTTGGACCCAGCAGTGGCCAACGAGGGGTTCTTGCCGTGCAGGAATTGGAAAGCGCGGTTGATAAGCTCGGAGTAAGTGTAGTCGCGATCGTCGCCATCCCAGGGCTGCGGGGCGACCTCCCGACGCGAGGTGCGGACGCCGTCCGCATCGCGGGATATGACGGCGCCGTCAGCGTCGAGATCGTCGTCGAAGAAGGCCTTCTTCTTCTTCTTCTTCTTCTTGCTGCCCGCGAAGTCCGGCAGCGCAAAGTCGACGGGCTCCTCCTCCACGGGTCCCGCGTCGGAGGGGTCCAGGCCCAGCATGGCCAGCGAATCGGAGAGCTCTGCGGCAGGGGCGTCGGAGGATTTCGGCTTCTTCTTCTTCTTCTTCTTGGAGAGATCAAACGTCGGCGGCGGGACTTCTTCCGCCGCGGCGGGCGGCGGTGGCGCCGTGTCGCCCGTCATGGATGGGGATGCGTGTGGCTGTGAACGGGTTTGCGCGCGCCGCAGTGGGGACGAGGCAACGAGGGGACGAGGGGACGAGGGGAAGTC
>NW_005179101.1:108552-114252 GCF_000350225.1 Chondrus crispus | reverse complement strand
CTCCCTCCCCTTCGACCCCTTCTCCGTTATCGTCGCCTCCCCCGCCCGCGAGAACGTCGCAGCTTTCACCCTCCCCTCCGCCTCCCCCCCCGCCCTCTCCACCCCCTCCGCCCCGCCGCCGCGCCCGCTCCGCTTCTCCATCACCCCGACTCCCGGCCTCACCGGTTTGTCCCCTTCCCCCTCCCCGCCCGGCCAGCCCGGCTTCAACCCCGATGACTTCTTCGCCTCCCCGCCGCACCCGGCGTCCTCCCCAATCGATCCCGCACGCTTCACCCCGGAGCTCAAGCGCCGCCTCTTCGGGCCCCCGGATCCGCTCCGCTCCGCTCCAAGCACGGCCCGCAAGCCAAACCCCATCTCCTCCGTCGCCCTATCCACGCCCCTCCACACCACCACTTTCGCAAACCCGCTTTCCAACAATGCCTCGGATGACGACCAACCCGACATCAACGTCTCTCCGGGCTTTTCGCCCTCCCGCGCGCTCGTCGGCGACGTCGTGCCCTCATCTGCCACCCCCTTGCGCCTTCGCGCGCAGCAACCGAAGAGCATCTATCAACAGTTCTCCGTCAAGGAGCTGGTCAATCCCTCGGTCGCCGTCCCGCGCCGCGCCGTCCCCGTCTTGCCGGGCACCCCGTTCACCCCGATGGTCACGCAGCAGCAGAGGACCAAGTGCAGCTGCAAGGCCTCGAAATGTCTCAAGCTGTACTGCCCGTGCTTTGCGAGCTCGGGCTTTTGCGGCCCGGATTGCACGTGCAAAAACTGCCAAAATTCACAGCTTACCGCTACATCTGTGCATGACGCTAGGGAAACCGTTTTGGCACGGGATCCGAGAGCGTTTGAGCCCAAGGTCAGGAATTCCTTAGCCACCGCTAGCGGTGATATTCATATCAAGGGGTGTAATTGTCGCAAGGGATGTGCAAAAAATTACTGCGTTTGTAGGGAGCTTAGGGTTGATTGTGGTCCAAGGTGCACGTGTTCGGGGCCAAACGGCTGCCTCAATGGCAAGAGTGATGCTTTAGAAGATCATCAGTTCAAGAGAAAGGCGGAGCGGATTTTAGGACCAATCAAAACAAAACTACCTGCATCATCGATTACTGACTTTCCACGCGCAAGTTCATCGCAGTTTGGCTCATTATCGGGGATTCGGCTAATACAAGAACGCAAGCGGCAGAAGCGAGATATGGTTACGAAGATAGGTATTCAGGCGACACCAGAGGATGTTGTCAACGTGCTCAGCCCGTCGTTTCCATCATTTTCGTTTTCTCCAGTTACTGGATTGAAAGGGAGTATCGGTGATTTCCGCAAGGTTCTCGCCGACAGCGATGACTTCTCTGCGGCGCTCTCTTTACAAAGGGGCACGCCAAATCAAAGCAAGGCCGCCCCTGACCAGCATTTCGACTTCAGAGACGAAAAGGGGGACAAAAGTATGGCGGAAACGCCAGGCGTCTCAAATGCGTTGCCGACTACCCAAGAGACCGTGCTTGTGACGTCTGGTATTCCAGACTTGTCTGAACACATATCAAGTCAACTTAGTGCCGGAGGTTCAGAGGGTGAGAAGAAGGGTGGCCAGCTGCCTCGGTCTTCCCTCGACCTCAGCGAGAAGGAGAACGACAAGAGCACTCACAATTTGGAAGCACCAAACGAGTTGCCTCGAGCGCCTGGGCTGCCGAAAAAGCGACGACCATCGCCCGCCAAACTTGAGACGGAATTTGACAATGTAGCAAACGAGTCGCAGATATTAAACGCCGACAAGGCGCGGACTCCAGTGCGGAGACGGTTGACGTCTGACATGGAGGCAGCAAGATCGCCCACCCCTGACGGGAAGGAAGCAGCAACGAGATCGTGGCCTAGGCTACGGGGAGATCTGTTCGGCAAAGAAGAAAACATCGAAGTATGTCGGTTGCCGCGTATTCTTCGGGTGAAAATGGGCTCTGGACGGTTGCTGCGCAAGTTCGAAATGTAGCCTCCCAACAACTTCTGTCGATATGTACAAGTACGAGCACGAGGCTGATTGCATGCGTATAATATTTTCGGTTTGACCTTTCTTGCATGTTGATAAAAATGAAGCTAGCTTTTCTCGGGTAAAGAACACCTCTTGCACAACGTTCAAGCGTCGCGCTATGGCTTTCCATTGCCTTTGTCTGGCACTCCCATTAGAACATGAACAAAGTGAACCGTCTTCGCGCGAATAATCTCACAAGTCACTTTGATATCCGCGAGCATTCTCTGATTAAACTGGAACAACTGGGTGTGATAGGCCGGTTTCCTCACGACCTCAACGAGGCTAACACAGGCCGCGGCCTGCTTTTTCACGACGCGCTGCAAGCTCTGCAGCGGGTGTGCAAAGAAGCTAGTGGGCCCCTTCTCCTCCGCGTCGTCAATCTGGGCGGCGGTCGGGTGCGGCTTGTGGTGCGCGGGGGGCGCGCGCGAGGCGGGCGGCGCAGGCGCCGGGGAAGATGCCGGGGATGGCTGGTTGCTGGACTTGCGCATCGCCTGCTGGAATACGTGGCGCTCGCACGCGAGGAAGTCGTTGACTTTGTCCGTGCACGCCGCTGCGGCGCCGGACCGCTCCACGCAGCGCAGCATCGCGCGAAACTTCTTGCCGCACACGGCGTCCGCGCGGCTCCCGCCCGGCGCGTCGGGGGAGTCGGGCGGAGGAGGCATTCCAGTGGATGGGCGTGGGCGCGGGGCGGCGGGGGCGCGGGGCGGCGGGGCGCGGGTGTGTTTTGAAGGCGCGGCGAAATATCGAGGCGGTGCGCACCTTGCTCTGGCGGGGCCGAAGAGGTCGAGTGTCGAGAGGGCGCGGCACAAGGGCCAGCCCTTGGTCCCAGGCAGGCGGCACCGCCTCCCAGGAGGCGGAATTGCTTTCGGTGGCGTGATTTAGTGCGTGATGTCACCCTTTCGCTTTACAGGCTGCAGTGTCACAGCAGACATTGCTGTGGACCGGGTGTGGACGATGCCGAGCGTGATTTTTGCGCATTGCAGAGCGCGACTCACGGCCAACGTGTGAAATTACATGCGAGGCGATTTCCTTTTTGTGGAAAAGAGAAATATTCTGGATTTGCATGATAGGTTTAGTACGTTTGCGGCCTATTTTACTCTTTACTGTAAACAGTCCGACCGAGACTGTTGATCACATCCATACGTCACCGCTTTTTTTATCATCTTTATCACAGAGTATCATAGAGGGGGTGGTAGAGGCATATCCTAGCGCTGACCCACGTAGAGCGTATACAGTGCAGTATTAGTAGGGTAACTACGTACAGTACCTCAAGTATTGCAGTTGCGTGAAAGCACTTTGAGTTTGGGGAATATCAGTAGAAAAGTAAACTAAGTGTGCAAATAATACAGCAACGCAGATTATAGCATAAGTTGTGCATCATATCTACAATTGCGAGTCAACTTTCAAAAACGGGAAAGCCCGCCTTTTTGTGAGATATGCCTCGCAGTTTCAGTCTACTCAAACTAAACACTATAAAATGGAACAACTGCGCAGTTGATATAGAAAAACCACTTCTTGCAGCTGCTCCTCATTTCTCCTACTCTATTTACTATTTCAAAAATGAATCCCTCCCGCGCTGTTCAGGCTCTTTCGGACATCACCAACCGACACGTCAATGAGATCGTCGATCACATTGATGACGACGTGGTCGCCAGCGATGATGAGAACGACTCCAATTGTCCGATTTATGACACATTTTATAATGACGGAGGTTCTCAATCTATTAAGGCAATGTGTAATTTTGATTCCTCTCAATTCTTCGAACTGTGGCTTATGATTGAAGACTACGTGTCAAAGAATTGGAATGTTGGCAGAGGTAAAAGAACACAGTACAAGGCCCAGGATGTTCTCTTCATGACACTTACTGTACTCAAGCATGGTCAGCAATGGAACTTTACAGCTCGTCTATTTTCTGTTAAATGTTCTACTTTCGAACGTTTAATAACTGGATTTCTACGTATGATATCAGAATACATGTATGATATATGTGTGGCACGCGTCGAGGAAAAATGGACAATGGCCAAGTGTCGTCTGGAGGACCGGGTGTTTTCGAATTTTGAATACGCGAGATATGCTGTCGACGTCACTTTTCAGCAGAGCAATCGTCCAAGTGGAAATATATCAGAAGGGAAGCGATACTTCTCCGGTAAGCACAAGTTGTATGGGTACAAAGTGGAAGTTTCGGTACTGCCTACTGGTCTTGCTATTGGGTGCACGGAGCACTATCCGGGCTCCGTGTCGGATCTGGAGATATTTCGTCGTAACAGACCCTTTCATGAGGAGGCATCTAAAAAGGGGGTACGTGATTTGCGGTTTACGGATGAGGGACGATTGAGCGAATTTATGGATGATTACTGGGCCATACTGGCGGACAAGGGATATCAAGGTGCAGCCGAAGATCTACGTGTGGTGCACCCGGTGCGAACTCCGGCACGTTCAACGCTGTCATTGGACGACGTGGACTACAATCGCCAAGTATCTTCTGATCGTGTCATAGTAGAAAACTACTTTGGGAGAATGTGCAGTTTATGGACTGTACTTTCTCATAAGTGGCGCTGGGGAGAGGGATTGTACGAGCACGTGTTCAAAGCGTGCCTGGCGTTGACCAATCTGAGTGTCAGGGCCCGCCCTCTCCGCTTCGAGGACGGGCAGCACAGCACTGGTGTACGTAATCGCCTACGGGCCATATCAACCAGTCAGATGCGAAAGAGGCGCCGTGTACACGTTGAAAACACAGAAAATCGCCGCGTTCGCATGTCTAGCGGCACGCGTCGTGCACTGTTTGATGACAGTGACACGGAGTAGGGAGGTGTTACGTGCGCATTTCCTTCCATTTACGTGGTTTGTTTTAGAGTACTGTACGGGTAATGTATTGTGTTCTCTTTGATTTTAATCAATAAATGCGGTAAAGGTACTGTACTGCGCATTTCCTAGTGAATTACGATTTTACTGTGTAGATATGAATTTGGTGCGCGCGAACTGGTTTTCTACTGTACGTGCGCATCTACTGACAGATACTATTATTTTTATTTGTTTTTGCGCATTTCATCATGACTCGCGGTTTGGCTCTAGTGTACTGTAGCATCTCCTTTAATGCACTCGTTACTGTACTTGTTTCAACAGTGCATTTAATTAAACGGAAAAATAGTCCCGTGGTTCCAAGGCATTTGATTCTTGTGAGATGCTCATCTTCTTCTTCGACTGCTTGCTCATTTGTTTCTTCATCACGAGCTCTGTTGAACTCGTTTATGTATACGCTTGCAAACAAGCTGCAGCGTGCCTTGAAGATGATTAATTAATAAACTTTAGCAACAAAGTATCTCAAAAGCAAGGATTTTACCATTTCCAAACGAAAATTTAATAAATTGATGCGAGCAGTGCAGTAATTACATTGTGCCTTGTACAGTAGTACAGTATGGGGCGATCCGTTGTTTCTGCAGTGTAATGGCACGGCTACTCGACCAAGTTCTGCAGGACTGTACTGTTCAGCAGGCGCTCCAGGCCTATCCGCGCACAGGCCCGCGCGGCACTGAGAGACAAGCTCCAGCCACACGCAAGATACTCAAAATAAGCCGCATCAGTCAACTCGCGCATCCGTCGTGCCCAGTCGTCCACATTCATCGCTGTGTTACCATTTTCAAAAACCCATCTTGCGCCTTCCCACTTTGCCCCCTCCTCGCCCCCCCCTCACCCCCACCCCA
>NW_005179101.1:38191-108452 GCF_000350225.1 Chondrus crispus | reverse complement strand
GCCTCGCCAAACCCCACCATGTTTTCCTGGTTTTGGGACGCCTTGTCCTACCTCGGCCTGTACTACAAGAACGCCAAAATCCTCTTCCTCGGCCTCGACAATGCCGGAAAGACCACCCTCATGCACGTCCTGCGCGACGACCGCGTCGCCCAGCACATTCCCACCCAGATGCCCACGGCCGAGGAAGTCGTAATCGGCAAGATCAGGTTCCGCGCCTTCGACCTGGGTGGCCACGCCGCCGCCCGTCAGATCTGGAGGAATTACTATGCCAAGGTCGATGGCGTCGTCTTTCTCGTCGACGCCGTGGATCGCGAGCGTTTCCCAGAGGTTAAGAAGGAGCTGGATGCCTTGATCAACGATGAGATGCTCTCCGACGTCCCGTTTCTTATCCTCGGCAATAAGATCGACGTCGCCAGGGCCGCCAGCGACGAGGAGCTTCGTTCCGCCCTCGGCTTGCATCATTTGACTACGGGTCAGGGCAGTGCCCCAATGAGCGATATTCGCCCCATCGAGCTGTTCATGGTCTCCGTTGTGCGTAAGATGGGCTATGCTGAGGGTTTCCGATGGCTCAGCAACCACATCCCATGAACCGATCGCTCGGTCAACAATTGTGGGTATGACTAAAACTGCTTTCGGTCGTTGTGACGTTTATGTTCGGACTTGTCTCTTCTTTCTAATTTGGGGCCTCGCCTCAACCGCTCGCTCATCCTAGTGGCTTCTCACTCACCTTGCGTTGCGCCACCGCACTTTTTTCCCATAAGGTATGCTAATTCTGCCCTTCTTAGTTGAAGTTTCTCGTTGAGGCGCTCGCGCTGCAGCTCAATCCTCTCCGAATTGTAGTAGCTGGAGGGTAAAAACGTATTCATTACTACACATCGAACTGTTCTCGTTCTCCGTGTCTTCAAACTTCCGCATGTTATTCCTTTTAACACTTCTCGTAGCTTTCTCGCGACAATAGTTACTTTTGCCTCTGCACATCTTATGTCAACTTGCTAGACGGCGTCACCGGTCTCGCCAGTCGTCGCTGCATCGAATGGAGAACTCCGTCCATCAACGAGAAAGTCGTGAACGTGCCCCCAATGATGGCGCATAGGGATGTCAGAAACTCGTACCATCTTCTACCAGCTTGACTTATTACAACAGCTGTTGGTGATAAATCATACGAAAATCGAGTCTCGGGGACGTTGGGATCTGATTTGTATTGGTGGTTAGAGGTTGCCATCTGGTGCAATAAAAAGATTCAGACATATCAAAGCAGTTAGAAACGTGAAGCTGTTTGCAAGCGCTTTGGCCATACTTTCAAGCTGTGCATATAAGCATACCTGGTATCCGAGCACGTCCTTGCGTCTTCTCAAAGAGCCTGCCTGGTAGTGCGTTGAAACTACCTTGATATAGTGCTCATGGGACATGTGTTCCTTGTGGTTGATGAAGAGGATATCGTCTAGCGGAGAGATATTCACGCGAATATCCTTAGGTACGGCCATATACAAATCATGTTGCATTTCGCCGCCAAACGAGAGGTGATGGATCAAATGTGATGTATTCGTGCTCTTCTGGTCGAAATTGTGTGCATCACTCTTCGCGGAAATATGGAAGTTTCCGGGTACTCGGTTAACCAGCAATCGTCCGCCCAACAAGCACCCCTCCTGCCATTGGTACTTGAGGTTGTGGTCGTCCGGCGGTGTATCTGAGACTTTCTCGACATACTTTGAAAATGCCTCGACTGAGCGTTCGCCACCATAGTCTTCCTCTAAAGGATTGACACCCTTGAACATGATGAACGTGGGGTATCCTGTAATCTTTGTCGCCTGGCATAGTTCGGCATTCTTTTCGCAATCGACCTGCGCAATCTTTACGTTCGGTCGTATGCTTGGAAGGTGCTTCGCAAACTTGGACCAGACTGGCAGTGCCATTTTGCAAAACCCACACCACTACGTAGAAAACATTCATCGTAAGCATACACAAAAATGAAGGCGGTAAGAAAGATGCTGCAAAAACAAAAAGGCGCGGTTAACATTGAATGGAGAAGATGGTCACTTACGTTGACGTAGTATATAACAAAAGTGTACTCATTCTGTTTAAGATACTGTCCGTAGTTGCTCGACGTCAACTCGACAACCTGCTCCGGTAAATGCGCATCCTCGTGCTTATCGACAAGTTGGGTGGCGACCGTCCCCTTGTCCTTGTATTCTGTCAAATGGTTTTCGTTTTGCTCGTGGCCGAGAATAGTTTTGCTGATATCTGCATCGACGTTCAATTTTGCGTTTCCAAGATAATCCCAAACCTCTACGTTCGCGAAGCGGCACGGAAGTTCAAAGAAGGAAATCTCAAAGTTAATCTCAAGCTTAGACTCGGTGTTGCTGTCGAGAATGATGCGCGACTTGGTCTCGCCCTCCAGATATGTCCAAACCTCGCAAAACAGTACGAGGCCAATGATAGTAGCGACAGCTAACGAGAGCAGGCCGCCGCGGCGCGTCGCCTGCGTCAAGTCGACGGGGACTTTGCGGAACAAATCCAACATGGAGATCTTGAACATCTCGTGGTTTCGGTTCGGCGCGGGCCGCTCACTCTCGTAAGATCTTTTCTCTTGCCAACGCGAGTGACTTCGAATACGGGTCCGCTGGGTGATGTGGCCAGTTCAGACGCGTTTCGCTAGACGTTTATGTTGTCGGTTTCGCTGAAGAGGAATCACAGTTGCATGCGCTGCGGTCAGAATTTGCGTGTCAAAGGAATGGAAAGGTGATTTTCACCTCAGAGATGGAGGTTGAGGTGCGGTGCTGACGACAAAAGTTCACAGGTGCTTGCTTGTTCATCAGGGCATTGATGCGTGGCCCATTGGATAACCAGGCCGTGGACAAACGCGTGCTTGTGCTGCTTCGATAATATTGTTGTTCATCCTGAAAACTGGGAGAGACATCGAATTAATTTTCAGAAATAAGAAAAGTGCAGTGTGGTTTACTGTAGTACACGTACGCTATTGCATTGCATGCAGGGGGATGTCAGAGTTCTACAGTGTACTGTACATACTCCTTACAGTCGGCCAATGGACTGCACATCACAAACCTGTGTAGTACCCTTGATACGGTATGCGCATGTTGAAGTCAATCAACTGCCGGCGGAAGGACGTAAGCCATGGCAGGACGGTCGCCATCTCAGTTTCTCAGGGGTAACGTCAGTACATTACGGCAGTAGATGCACAGGCTTATATTCAATTAGTTGGTGAGGCTGCGATACTTTCCGTCTGAGTGAGCGTCCGCAGTGAAAATGCCTCATTCATCAAAGACACACATGAACAAAATGCGATAAAAATCTAAACGGGCATGCCCCATGCCACCTCTAACTACGCCTGCTTTGAGCAACCCGCAAACTCGTAAACACGACCTATTCCGTAGTAACAACACTTCACCTCAACATTGAAATCACTGTACCCGAAACGGCGACCGCCAACGTTGCATGACCTCCCCGCAAGCGGATCGCACGTTAACGTAATCAAGCAAGCCGCCGCGTCCATGAAGACCGATGCTGTTCGGGTGCTACTGTTCTAGCATAACTGTCTTGAGAACGAGCCTCATTGACTGAGACTCGCCTCTGTTTGGAATGCTTCATATGTCCAGTCCCACGCGTGCTTCGAATGTGGCCGTAGGACCGCAGCCGCACAAGTCAGATTGCTGAGCGATGCAATGACGATACCGGAAAGTTCTGGACGGGCATCGACGACCTTCTCCACAGCTCCAATGCGAGTGAGGTGCAAGCGGACGCTTGCGCATCAGTCGCGTTGGAGCTGCGCAGGGAGAGGAACCCGCCCACTTCCGTCTCGATATGGCTGAGAATGCGATCTACTTTTCTGGAAAACGAAGCGGTCAGACTTTCAACCACACGGCACTCTGCACTAAAAGGTCTTGCTCAGAGAGTTGTCGACCAACTGGCTTGCTGCTCGCTTGCTGCTCGTGGTTAAGTAGATCTTGTATTGTGCGATTGATCAAACGATCACCTCATTGCCCAAACGGTAATCTATCGTTCCATGTGTACACCCGTACACGTATTCTCGATTGTGTAAGCCAATGTGATGCTCTCATAACATCCAAGAAGCGTTTTTCCGCGGGCAGTTAAGTGGTTGTTGAAGAAAATGATTGAATAATGATTGACATCTACATGCTCAAATACAACAGAAATCTAAATAGTACTGCGTTCATACAATCAATATAAGCTGTAAGGACGGGACGACGGCGGGAACCCGCAACAATGTTGATTGTGTTACGGAGCGTCTAGACGAATGAAATGCACGACGGATCAAACTCACATTGCTGGCCATTGCTCCATTGGTGGAAAGGCAATTTTTCATTAGTCCGAGAATACGTGTCGCATTGCTGGGCTGCTGGGGACAGTACAGGATCGCGGTTGGGCGAGATCCCTCTAGAGAGACCACGTTCGGTATGATCAGCACGCCTTACACAAACTCATCAAGCTCGTTCGCTAGTGCCCCCTTT
This sequence comes from Chondrus crispus, assembly GCF_000350225.1. Lineage (NCBI taxonomy): Eukaryota > Rhodophyta > Florideophyceae > Gigartinales > Gigartinaceae > Chondrus > Chondrus crispus. Next base: position 103,965 of record NW_005179101.1, on the reverse strand, counting down.
ATCCGCAAGACACAAATACCGCATTGCGCGACACCGACGACGAGTGTGTCTGCCTCAGTTGACCTCTCCCCCATTAAATCTACCTGACCCACACCAGATCTGTCCGTCAGTTCCAACCAGTACAGCTTCAATTGTTCCCAGAAAAAAATTCCCTCCCACGCGAGTGCTCTGTGTTCAATGCACGTTGGTCGTTCACGATCTAGAGCCATGGCTTCTCTCCGCTTTTTCGTTGGCGCCTTCCTCCTGCTCGCCATTGCGGCGTGCTCTGCAGATGCCTCAGTCGACACCAGCGGTGTGGACTCTGGCCGCATGACTGCCGACACGCCCACTGCGGATGGGTCGTCCAAGCCATCTGGCGAAAAGTTCGAATTTCAGGCCGAGGTGAACCGACTCATGGACATCATCATCAACTCGCTCTACTCCAACAAGGACGTCTTTTTGCGGGAGCTCATCTCGAATGCTTCCGATGCGCTCGACAAGATCCGCTTCCTCGCCTTGTCTAACTCTAAGCTTCTCGGTGAGGGCGATCAGGCTAAGCTTGAAATTCGCGTGCGCGCAAACAAGGAGGCCGGGACGCTGGAGATCAGGGATACTGGTCTTGGTATGACGAGGGAAGATCTCATAAAGAATTTGGGTACCATTGCGAAGAGTGGCACTAATGCATTCTTGAAGAAGGCTGCAGAAGCGAAAGACACCTCAAACCTCATTGGACAGTTTGGCGTAGGGTTTTATTCCGCCTACCTTGTCGCAGATAAAGTTACAGTGACGTCGAAGCACAATGACGATAAGCAGTACGTTTGGGAATCCGGCGCAGAGCAAACTTTCACCATTTTCGAGGATACAGACGGCGAGCAGCTTGGTCGCGGTACCCGCTTGACCCTTCACATGAAGGATGATGGCGAAGATTATTTGGATGAGAAAAAGCTGGAGAACCTCATCAAGAAATACTCTCAGTTCATCGATTTCCCGATCTATCTCGAGACAACTGAGGAAGTGGAAGTTGAAGTGAAGGACGACGACGCGAAAGAATCTGAAACTGATGATGAAACTGAAGCTGACCCAAAGAAAGAGACTGAGGTAGAATCTGAGGTAGAATCTGAGGATGAAAAGTCTGGTGAAGAAACTGATGACGATGACATCAAGGTCGAAGACGGAGACGCGAAGGATGCCCGAGATGAGCCGAAGAAAACAACTGAAACCCAGAAGGTCTGGACGCGCCTTAACGAGAACAAGCCGATCTGGACCCGCGATCCCAACGAGATTACAAAGGAAGAGTACGATGCGTTCTACGAGACCGTTGGGAAAATGCCAGGTGCCCCACTAGCCCACACGCACTTCAAAGGAGAGGGAGATGTTGAGTTTAAAAGTATTTTGTACATTCCGAGCAAGCCGCCTCTCGAATTGTACAGTGGTGAACAGCAGGAGGAGAAAGATGCCATCAAGCTGTACGTTCGCCGGGTGCTGGTGACTGACAATTTTGAGAACGCATTATTGCCGCGGTATCTTGCTTTCATCGTTGGCATTGTCGACAGCGATGACATCCCGATCAACGTTTCTCGTGAAATGCTCCAAGAAAGTAAGATTATGAACGTCATCAAGCGCAAATTGGTCCGGAAAGCTCTGGAAATGATCAAGGGGATCATGAAGAAGGATGATGAGGAGCCCGAGGCAGAAGAAGAATCAGACGAGTCGAGTGATGAAAAGACGAACGAGAAGAAGGCCAAGCCCTACATCCAATTTTGGAATAAGTTTGGTAAGAGCATTAAGCTCGGTGTCATTGAAGATAGCGCAAACAGAGCTCGACTTGCGAAGCTCCTCCGCTTCCGCACTTCGAAAACTGACAACAAAGACCCCAATGATTGGGCATCTCTCGATCAATACATGGAGCGCATGAAGGAAGATCAAGATCAGATCTATTATCACTCTGGTGCAGATCTCGAATCCGTCAAGGATAGTCCATTCCTCGAGAAACTGATCAAAAAAGGGTATGAGGTTCTCTATTTGACACAGGCCATTGACGAGCACATGATCACGCAGTTGCTTGACTACGAAGGCACGAAGTTCATGTCAATTTCGAAAGACAACTTCAAATTTGGTGAGAAAGATCAAAAAGAAGAGAAGGAGAAGAACAAGGCTCTGAAGAAAATGTACAAGCCGCTGACGAAATTCCTGAAGAAGAAGTTGGGAGACAAGGTCTCCAAGGTGAGACTATCAAACCGGCTCAGTGATACAGTGTGTGTGTTGGCATCGGACCAGTACGGTTATTCGGCGAGAATGGAAATAATTATGAGGGCGCAAGCATTCGCGGACCCCGACAGTTTCGGATACATGACGCCAAAGAGTAAGATTATGGAGCTTAATGCACACCATCCGATCACAAAAGAGATGCTACGCCTTGTAGAAAGCGGAGAGGACGATGAAAGGGCAGCCGAGCTTGGGCATCTTGTGTACGACACTGCGCTAGTTGCATCCGGATATTTAATGCGGGACAGTGACTACAAGAGCTACGCAGACAGAATGTACAAGTGGATTGGTGAGAGTGTTGGCGTGGATCCGAGTGCGCCTATAGTGGAAGAGTACCCCGAGGAGGAGAAGGCTGACTCAGAGGAGGAGAAGGCTGACTCAGAGGAGGAGAAGTCTGATGGTGACGCAAATTTGAAGGAGGCATCTAGTAGTAGCGCAGACCCTGCTTCTGAAGACCACAGTGAGGATTCTTCTGAAGACCATGATGAGTTGTAGTACCGTAGTCGAACAAGAGTGGAGGATGAGGTATTTATGGCTACGGTTTCCGTCTTTTAAGTCGGAGAGGAGATTAGCGGATGTGAGTTAAAACCGAGCTACTACTCGTAGAGAGCGCAGAGGAAGAGATTGCTCGATTCACGTCATGAGGCACTGAACATAAACTTTTCGAGGTCCTAAGTTGTTGAGACGCAGGCGTGCCGCATCATTCTTGCAGAGCATCAAGCTATGAAGTTGTGTTTGAATACAGGTTTGCCCTGCGATCAATGACGATGGCTGACAATATCAACCACTCGCCACAGTATTGACAATTGCTGATTTCCGCCTAAAAATATAGAGGTGTAGGACGAAAAATCGTTGCTCTCATTCTACTTGCGTACTGGATTATCATAGTTCGCGAACGCCTCCCAGTCCTACGCGGCTTTACTGTAGCGTGCAACCTGAAGAAGAAGGTTATCCCTACGATGTGGCGATGAGATGAGCAGATTGATGATCGGGTATCTTGAGCTGCCCGAAACGTACTGTACCTTCGAAGGTACACCTTCGATGGTCAAAGGGAGAAAGTGCCTAGTGTTTTGAGAAGGGGCGAGAAATGATGTTGTCCATCATTTCCATGCAACTGGCAGAGTCGACGCCTTGCTCCCCTTCTAGAAGGCTCCGTTCAACAGGTTTGGTTTAACCATGACAACATGACAACGGCGAATATCATACCATACAGTGAGCCTCGTTACAGTCCCAGAATCTCTGGGACAGAAGCGCCCAAAGAAGGCCCAAAGAAGGCTACGATAGGTTCCCTACTACCCCTCGAGGGGTACAGTAATCATGGCGGCTATTTTAATGTGTTTTCAGTCCTGTTCGTCCTGAAGCCGCAGTCACCGGCGGAACACCACAGATGCGCCCAGATAGTCAGGCGCAGTAATGCGTCCACTACAGTATTGCTGTACAGCGTACCCTTGGGTACTGTACAGCAATACTGTAGTGGACGGTGGCAGTGGTAGAGCATTTGCGTACTGTACTAATGCTCTACAGTATCCTACCACTGCCACCAGCGCCCTCCCACCTCCTATACGGCGGTCCCCGTTTGGTAACACCGTCGAATCTCTCCTCCTCCCCCTCCCTCGTTTCATGACCTGCGCACCAACCCCGTCCGGCGGCCACAACCGGTACCCATCCCACCCTCACCATGTCGGACTCCGTTCCGTTTGACGTTGCCCGAGAACACTTTGAGCTCGCCGCTGACGACGACCACTCCCCATGTCACGGCGACACCCACGACCACACCCACGCTTACACTCACCCCCACCCAGATGCGCATGACCATCTACAACACCACGCCCAGGACGGAAAGGACGCCTCACCCTTGCGAAAGCGCCCCCACCAACATCCTCATGACGCCCATGACCACGACCATGACCACGACCATGACCACGGCCACGACCACGACCACGACCACGGCCAGAACTACGACCACGACCACGGCCATGGGGACGACCACAGCCACGACCACAGCCACACGCACGGCGGCTGCGGCCACGATCACTCGCACGACGGCTGGCGAAGGTATCTACCACACTCACATGGTCTAGAATCTCGCTTCCAATCCGACGCCCGCTCGCTCTCCATCGCGCTCTTTATCTTAGTCGCTGCGTGCACGGCGCAATTAGTCGGTGGTATAATTGCAAAATCGTCCGTGCTGCGCGTAGAGGCGTTACACTCGGCCTTAGATGGCGTGACGGTCGTGATCTCGCTTATCTCCGTGGTGGTCGCGGCGCGGCCGCCCACATCCAGATACAGCTACGGGTTTGCGCGCGCGGAGGTGCTGAGCGCGTTGATTTCGGTGCTGGCGCTTATTTTGCTGTGCATCAAGCTGTTCATCGAGGCGTTACAGCGGCTAGTACATATCCAGTACGGCACCAAGGCAGTGATCCATGTCGAGGGTAAGATCGTGTTTTTGTCGGAGGCGATCACCCTGTCCTGCAACATCTTCATGGCGGCCGTGCTGACGCGGGGCATCTCGAGCTTGAACATCCGGGCGTTGCGCGCGCACGTGATTGCAGACTCGGTGGAGAATATGGTGGTGCTGTTCGCGGGCTTTCTCATGTGGGCCAGGCCGAGCCTGAGCCTGCTGGATCCGATTCTGACGCTGGTGATCGTGGTGCTAATTGTGGTGCTGAATTTTGGGATTGCGAAGGAGAGTGTGAACGTGTTGTTGCAAGGGGCGCCGATGAACATCCAGATGGAGACGGACGTCGTGAAGCGCGTGGCTAAGGTGGAAGGCGTGTGCGAGGTGGGCGCGACACACGTGTGGACGGTGACGAGCGGGTTGTACGTCGGGAGCGTGGTGGTGTTCGTGGAGGAGGGCGGGGTGGCGTTCGAGGAGGTGGAGAGGATTCAGAGCGATGTGACGAAGGTGTTTCGGGGCGTGGGCGTGGAGGAAGTCGTCGTCGAGGTGAGAAGAAGGGGGCACATGGTGGAGGACAGCGTGGAGGACATGAGCAGCGAAGAGGTGGAGTATGGAGAGGTGGCGACGACAGAGGACTTGCTCGATGTGTAGTAGGCTCTCAGGTGTAGGTTATAGTGTGGGCTTGTGCGAGGTACAGTGTACTAGATGTTGTTCTTCTGCGAGGCGGAAGGGAGCATGTCCATCGATTGAGACTTTGTTGAATTAGTGGCGGCCTTCCCTCCACTTCCGTACTCCCTCCACCTCTACTCCACTTACGCCGAGTTGGTGAGAAGGAGCGCTAGAAGGAGCACGAGCAGGAGCCCAATTGCGGGTAGGAAGATCATGCCACGTGTCCACGGAATCATAGACGGGCCAGGGGTAGTATCTCAAGGGCGTCCGCAGCGGCTTTGTAGGGGGGTGTCGTTTCACCCCTTAACCGACGCCACCCCACACAGGAGATCCGACGGCCTCGTCTCGCGCGGCCCCATTCCTGCCCCTGTTCCCGCCTCCCTTCTTGAGCCCGTACGAGATCATCAACCCCCCCCCCTCTCGTCAAAACCCACCTCCTCCACCCCGCCACCCCGTCCCCATCTCCCTCCATCGCCATGCTCGCCTTCTCCGGCCTCGCGCCGCTCGCCCGCCCGGCCCTGCGCAGCGCCTTCGCGACGGGAGCGTCCGTCACGTCGACGCGCCGCGTCTCGCCGCGCCCCGCCCCGCTCATGTCGCTCGACCCGTCCACGCTGCACCACGTCACCTCGCACCTGCTCTCCCCCGACGCCGTCCGCTCCTTCTCCCTGCTCCTCTCCGACGCCGCCGTCGCCACGGGCGGCGCGGCCCAGGCCGTCACCGAGACGGCCGTCGAGGCGAAGAAGTCCGGCTGGTGGGACTCGTTCGTCGGCGTCGTGGAAGGCCTCATCGTGTCGTTGCACGGCGTCCTCAGTAAGGCCGGCGTGCCGGGCGCGTACGGCTTGTCTATTATTATGTTCACCGTCGTTATCAAGGCCGTCACGTTTCCCCTCAATTTTAAGCAGATGGAATCTACGATGAAGATGCAGGCCCTCTCGCCGCGCCTCAAAAAGATTCAGGCCGATTACAAGGACAACCCAGCCGTGCTCAATCAGATGACCGCACAGCTGTACAAGGACGAGCAGATCAACCCACTCGCCGGCTGCCTGCCCGTCCTGGCCCAGATTCCGGTCTGGATTGCTTTGTATCGCTCCGTGCTTAACCTCGCCAGCGACGACTTGTTGAAGGAGTCATTCCTCTGGTTGCCCAGTTTGCAGGGGCCCGTCTCCAAGACGGGGCAGGGGCTCAACACATGGCTCTATCCGCTAGTCAATGGTGCCCCGCCTATCGGATGGCATGACGCCCTCTGCTACCTAATTCTCCCCGTAATCTTGGTGGCGTCCCAGTTCTATTCGCAAAAGCTTATCCAGCCGCCCTCGGATGACCCACAGCAGCAACAAACCGCAAAGATTTTGAAGTTCATGCCACTGCTTATCGGGTGGTTTTCGCTCAATGTACCGTCGGGACTCGGTGTATATTGGGTCACCAACAACTTACTGTCCACCGCACAAACTGTTTATATTCGGAGTCAGTTACCGGAGCTTGCAAAGGCTGCCATCACACCAGTCCCGAGTGAGACTGTGGCGAGTAGCGACGTGCTACCAAGCTCCAGTACTTTGGATGAGGCGGACGGTTTCCGAAGTAATGGCGCCCCGACGAAGACTACGAAACCTAAGTCGAAGAAACGCCGCAAGAGAAGATAGTTGTATGTGCCGTTATCGTAGGTTTTATGGGGCATCATCTTGCAATGTGGCTGCAGTCGGGTTGCTGTCTCGTCTAGGAGTTTTGAGGATGCTGGGTGAAATTATATCCGTTTTGGTCATGTCCGAAAAGATATTGGGGTAACTGCGGGAATGTGGATGGGAAGTGTCAAGGATCATTATGCTATTTGTGTTGCTAATTACATCGCGTTCACAACTTGTCATCTGCGTCATTTTGATGAGACAATTGTTGCTTTCGATCGTGCTCATCTCTTGCCGCAGCTAGGGGTCGTAAATCATAAAGCTTAAATGCTGGCTCGCTCTCGTTTCTAAGCTCTACTTCTTGTGCCTTTGACCATATTGGTTTCCCCTTCCCTGGCTGCCCGCGAGGAATCACTTCTTCTGCGGGAGTGATGTTCCGTTCCGCACACGCTAGCAAATAGTCAAGACCGTAGCCCTCGTTCACTGAAAAGGCTTGTACTCTAGTAGTATCTTGTGGAGCGATCACAACTCCAATGGCACTAGGTTGCTTCTTCTGCAACCGCGCAAGCATCACAGAAGAGGTGAGAGCTACACGGCCTAGGTCTGGGCACATTTCAATAAAGCCCATGTGTGTCAAGCCCTTCTTGTCAAGTAGATCCGTAATATCTGCCCCGTATCGAATTCTGGACTTATCCGACGACGGCATCTGTGAAGGGATAACCAAGGCGGTAATACATATACAACTTACAGATGTGCCGTCGCCCCCATTCTGTCGTGGTTCAGGTCGACCTCCCAGAACCGCAATAGTACGCAAACCATTCGCCGTGTGTTCCACAGCAATTTTCTCAAAGAGATCCAAAAGACTCGTCGCAATCTCGATGCGCTGAGCTCTGGAGCGGCGTCGAGTAACAGGCTCTTTCTCTGACTCCTGATCAACATGTCTGTCGTCCGACAACAGGTTTGCTAATCGTTCCACATTTGCAAAACCCGTGTGTGCAATGCTTCTCATCTCCTTCACTACGGATTGGTTTTCAGCGAGTTCGTACTCTGGATGAGTGGGTAGCGTCTTGCAGATTAGCTGCAAAATACGGATCTGCAGCAGCGCAGCACGCTCTGTTTCACCCTTCTCTTCGACCTCGTTTGCCTGACGAACCGTCTGGCGTATGTTTCGCAGATATCTTGCAATGCTTATAGTAGGTTCAGCAGGGAGCACAGGGCACTTGTTGAAAAGTTTTTCGATGCCCATCTTTCTGTGGCTGGCCCTTACGTGAAGAAGACTAGTGGTGAAACACCGCGATGCAATTGACAAAGAACCAGGACGGCGGAACCGTTTCAATCAGGATGACGCGCACTTTGACGAGGTCAGGAATGAACTCAAGAGGTACGCACATGTGTATCTTAGTCCGGTGCAAACGGTAAGTTGCTCTACGGCAAGCGTCGCCAGCGGCCTCAGCTATATACGGAGTGCGCGTTGATACCGTATACAGCCTACGAGTGTGTTTGGTTGTGTCGGTCAAATAACCATGATTGGAAACGAAATAAAAGTACATTTTGAAATGCATGCCAGTATCTCACAACGCGAGAGCGGTTCTCTCATTCTGACCGTATTGCCTTTGGCACTAATAGCATAACCGACACGAAAACCGACATGGAAGGTTTTGCTTCAGTGCATCCGGCCACATGGTGAATCCGTACTTCTCATCAGTGATGTACGTACTGAACTAAACAATGCGAATGACGCTGAACTCTAAATAGCAGAGACAACTTGAGGGTGGGGGGCTTTCTGATCAATAAAATGCGTCTGCTACGCGAGCTACTATCTCGTTCCCTGGCAGATTGTCACACCCTACATCTATCTGTGAGCGATCCGCTAGCCTGCCCCAGACACATCAGAGTAATAGCTCCCGTTCAAAGTGATTAAGGATATGCAGCAGCAATATCTTCCGGGCTTATAGTGCAAGGGTACGCCCCTTCATTTCTTTAAGCTGCTCCCGGTTCGAAAAAGCCCTTAGTTCGCCCGGCCCGTACGTATCATCAGGACTTGGAGCGTGGTACGGGTTTCTTACCACAAAACGGGCTTTATGCCCTGGAGGCTCTCATCTTACACCCCCTTCTTGAACTGTTGACCTGAAGAAAGGTCTTCATTCTTTCAGACGGCAGACATTGTGTGGCACAATCATATTTAAATCCCCTCCCAATCCTCCTTATGCCGAGGACCGACGTGAACAATAGCTGGACCAGTAGAATAGCTGGCTCGCTAGGGCATCGTGATGGGGAATACGTTTTTTCGCTCATCACAGTGCCGCTTTGTACACCCACCACCTCGTGTCCCTTTCTCTCGTGACGAGGGGGAGCGTTCCAATCCGTTCGTAGCTACTTGGGTGCCACATCCCCATCTACCAAAATGAAACGATCTCCTGTTCTCTTCTTCGTGAGAAGCGGAAGAGCAAGGACTCTCGATCGTTCTGAGGCACTATTCATGGCGCACTATATTCATTTTGCTCAGAATTGTCGTTCTGGCATTCGCTATGATAACATGTGGTCTCGTCGACGATTCACGGCCTGACCTATCTCCCATGTACGCGTCCCGCGTAAACTGCCCGACATGCCAGCCGTCCACTAATAATACAAGCCAGGTACAAAGGCTACTCCGGGACGTTGCTCACCCACCGGGTAGTCGACGCATAATAGTGTTTCTCCAGTTTGGAGAGTGCGTTTGACACATTCCCGAGCAACTCCCCCATGTCATTCAACGAGTGGCGAGTCTCTTGGTCGTAAACATTGCGCATGAGCATGCATTCCCTATTCCTTTCTAGAAACTCCTGCACAATGACGGCAATTTTCAACTCCGAAACCAAACGCAGAAGCTCATCGGCCGCTTTTGCCAAGTTCGCCACTTCCACCTGGGACTGGAAATCGGTCCGCGCATTGGTAGCCTTGTCTTGAATCTCACAACAGCTGACCACATCCTGCCAAAAATGGAGACCAAACCAGCAAACAAGAAAGGTGAGAATCTAACCTCAGAAATTGGACATCGCTCATGGCACCTCACCCTACTCGAGTGGCGGCGGATGTTGTTGAAGTCATGAAGACTCCGTTCAAAGAAATGGGCATGCGTACCCGAAACGCGTTCAGCGCCTTCGTGACTTGATCATCCAAGCGCTGGTTGTACGCTGCCCGAACCTCTTCCGAGGATTGCGTGCGGCGCCCCGCGGTCGTACCCTGCGCTGGTTGGGATGACATTGCGCTTAGAACAATGGTTAGTTGAAATTCGGTGGCGCGGGTTGGCAACAGAGTGTTTTGCTACTTGCTAAATGCCTTCTGCCGTAAGCCAGACCGCCCTGTCCTACTTGTAGTTAGAGAACGCGGGGGGAGGCGGGGTGGGGAGGGGATTACCCCCCTGTAGCAGAGCAAAAAAAAAATTTTGATTTTTGCAAATCCACAAAAACTGTTCCGTAAAACTAAAAAGCCGGATACAAGAATGTCTTCTAGAGTGCGCGCGGATGAAGTGTAACTTATTTACTCTCCTAAGGCCAACTTCAGAAATCATCGGCATTGTTCTCCACAAGTCTTCTGCGGCTTGCGTGTTCGTTCAAAAGGTGTCGCATTCGGAGCAGATAGTCTACATCCCAAGGAATGGCGTGGCGAATTAAAATGAAAACGCGAAAGGCGCCCCCCGGCATTGAGCACGTTTCGGAGAAGCTAATAGAATTCGAAGCCCGAACGCGTGAGGCGCTGAACGAGCCCATGGACGACAAACGCAGGAATGAAATATCGTGGCCCATGCATCGTTTGCATTATGAGAAAAACCGGTACTTGTACGACATGCACTTCAAGGAAAACAAGATATCGAAAAAGCTTTTGGATTATCTTGTCAACCAGAAGCTTGCGGACGGGAAACTGATGGCGAAATGGCGGCGACCCGGATATGAGCGTTTGTGTTCTTTGATGGTAATTACAAAGTCAAACACGAACTTTGGGACCACAGGTGTTTGTCGTACGCCACTTCGCGGCAGGACTGGTCAAATCCTTCCCAACGTTCTCACAGGATGTGTGAGCTGCGCGTCGGGAGATGGAGGACCGATTTGGTGGAATGATCCAGTTCCAGAGATAGTCAAAGAACGTATTGCGGATGTCGATCCAGGGAAGGCACATTTGGTGACCGAGGAACAAGCCCAAGAAGAAGGCCACCAACGAGATGTGAGCTCTGGTACTCAAGGCGAAGAGGAAGATAGAGCGGAAAAAGGGGAAGAGCACTCTTAACGAAACCTTGCACATCCCTAACATGATTTGTATGTGCGTCGAGGAAAGCGTACAACTATTCTATTTTTTCATCATCGTGCGCGGGTTCTTGGAGCATCGTGGGTACAATGCTGCAAGAACCCAGCTCGGAGGCACAGAGCTCTACCAACGGCGGAGAAAGAGCGCAATCGGAAAGTCCGTGCAGCTACCCGATCTACAATGCGCACTTTTTTGGATTTTTTGGAAGCTGTGGAGTACAGCCGTAACCCGCGTCATTTTCCTTTGAGGCACGCCCCCGCGCAGCTACGCCCGTCTCTTGCTGCACACGTAGCTCTGTGCTCGCGCAGGGTCCGGCTGCTCTCCATGCTCTGCCTCTCCTGATGGAATCGCACAGGCATGAAGAAGGACGCGTTTTACCACCAAGCCCACAACTGGCTCCCAACGCGACGCAAGTCTTTATTCCTGGTGGGCTAATCGCTGATGACAATGAGTTCGGAACCCTCATCTCTGCATCGGTTGCTGAGGAATTCATTCCAAGAATTGGGGCTTCCACTGTTTCAATCCGCATATTGCCAATTGGTCAGAATTCTACAACCGCGCTGCATCGTGCCGTAAAGGCCATATCCGAAACTGTCAAAATCCCTCAAGTCTTCAGATACATTGGGGTCTGGCAGGTATCATCTTCCGAGACGTGGCTGGTGTCTGAACTCAGGAAGAGCGTGTCTCTGCGTAGTCTCTTCTCGTATATTCGTGATGCCGACGTTGAATCCATAATCGCCCACGTGGCAACGGAGTGCTTGAAGGAATTGCGAGTTCTCCACAGAGAACACAATCAACCCCATACAAACCTGCGACCAGAGAATATTCATTTATGCGAAAGTGGGACTATATCTTTCAGTGACGTGGGGATTTACCACGTTCTAGTGGACATATTACCGTCAGGGCGTTCACTACCGGGAGTAAAACTGTGGCCTTTCCCGAATGACATACCGAAGCTCCATTTTCGGGCTGATATTTGGGATCTTGGAGTCGCTTTCTTAGAGCTAGTCGACGGTGGCGCGGCAGTAGCCCGGTTATTACGATCCGGAAGAGACATTCCAAGCCTCAGTAACCCATCGCGTTGGTCTCCACAATTCAACGGCTTTATCACCGCCATGTTCTCGCGTCCAAGCAATCGAGATAAACTCCTTGACGAATTGCTAAACCATCGATTTATTGCAGAATCAACCTCACCTGCCTGCGAGGCCGCGATGACAGCCTACTTTAAAGGCCGAGACGAACGCATACAAGGCCAATTCATGAATGATACGATAAGTAGTCTGTTTCGCCAGAACTCTGCAGTGGTGAGGGCCCCTCTGATTAACATTGATGACATTTCTACGGACCAATTCACTTTTGATCATTGGCAAGGGTCTGATTCAAGCCGTCCCACGGCAGAACTGTCTATCTTGCGCATGGTGCAGACAGCTCAGGAACGACCGCTTCCCAGTGACATTGAGGAAAATAAGGTCCTCTCCCACACGATCCGAACGCTTGAGACATTCCTGGATACCGCAGACATGATATAACATTCTCGAAAAGCCACAACGGCATTCCGAGTCTAATGCCACGATCATCACCGTACCCATGTTCACTGTATCAGATCTGCGAATCTGTCGACAGAGCTGATACAGTGAAATCTGACATTCAAGAAGTTTGTTCGACATCGTCAGCATTGCCAGGCACACTGTTCGTCTCTGCAGGGGCCTGGCGTCAAATCGCTTTCACTATGATGCGGTTTCCGCGCTCGGGTCAAAGGTGATTGGCAGATAGGTAAAGGGACCAATTCCTGTAGGCAAGCTCTAAACCTGATCAGCGTGCCCTCCGCTCCGTGTCTCGTGACATGAATATGTATTTTCTAGAGGTCAGTCCTCTTGCCGCGTCCAATTGACGAAGCCGGCGGGCTTGAAACGACTACCATTTCGCACTGCATACTTCGTCGGTAGTTTCGCAAGATGCAGAGGAGTTTGCATCTGATTTATGATGAAGACTTTGCGGGAAATTGAATAATCGACTGCTCTTTCCTGTGGGTCCCATCAGCGTTCAACGAGACAGGTGATGCTTGTCATCTTAACCAGGGCACAGTGTCTAGTAGTCTTCCACATAAAAGAATCGAGGGTAGGTCCACAGGCGACAATCCCTTCTTTCTCTCCAGAGGCGGCATACACCCATACAGACCAGTCACGATAATGGGATCGCTGTCACCCAGTGCCGTTATTACAAGATATGAAGCTAACTTGTGCATTCCAATAACCCTGCTCCCGACAGAGCCCTGAAGTCACTAGTTGTGATAGCCGCAAGACAAAAAATTCCAACCGGAGGAACGCCATGCAATTGCGAATTAGTTCCATCACAACATATATTACTTGACAAGCAAGGGCTGACTGGGCCCAAGTCATGCAGTTTCAGAACCACAGAAAATATAGCAGTTTTCTCACGGGTCGTCCACACAGTGTTGATTAGTTCTTGCGCCGCGGTCATAGCGTGCTGGTGGAGAAGCCCACTTCCTATTCCACATATACTGTTGCGACATTGAGTCCGTGTCTGTCTTCAAGTGTTCTTCGCGTCAGTTCGATAGAGGTTGAAGCTCCCCCCTTCTGTAGACACTCTATGAAAGTAGAACAATGAGCAGAGTCATTGGGTTGAGAGGACGGACAAAATGAGAAGGTATTCTTTCTGTAGTAACTCCTCTGTTCCCGCAATGTCTCAGAATTACATCCGCAATCTGTACCACGCTCTAGACTAGTGGTAGCAACAAGAAAAATAGAAACCACAAAAGGATAATTGTTTATTCATAAGCATCCGTCCTCTCCACAATCTTCGCTATCATATCATGTCGCCATCATGTTACATTATCCCAAGCAGCTTAGCAGACTTCTGTGATCAAGGCCATGCACTCACCTCACGATGAATATGGTCTTGCATGAAAGTTAGCTTGAAGCTAGGAAGCAAGCACGACTGCGGTAATCACCCCAAAAATCGGTCTTGCCAAGGAAGAAGGCTTTCGCCTCATCCCCTTCTATTTCCTTTCCTTTCTCCCTTCCAGATACTTATGCACATGGTACAATTAGACGGCCGGGGTGGCGCCAATGTTTTCAAAGACACCTGCAATGATATCCTTGACACCGCTGGCGGAGGCAGAGGCGACGATGGCAGCGACAACAGCAAAGAAGAAGGCGGTGTTGGAGTTCATTTTTGTGGGTTCGGGTGGTTGGAGTGAGAAAGAAGAGGTTGAAGAGTTGAAGATGTGGATTGCTGTGGTAGGATGGAAAGAGAAATATGTGGTTCCGTACTTCAATTTATACAAAGATCGCACAGATGAAAATAGCTGTCTACAGCTTAAGAAAGGAGGCTGCCCTCAAAGAGAACACAATTCAGTAGGTGGGCCTGAATGAAGAGCATTGTGGAGGCTTTTGTCACAAAGAGCTAACCTACTTTCGTTGGCGATAAGTTGCCCCATAGAATTACTCACTATGAGGGACACAAATCGTGAATCGAAACAGGCGCAATGGTTATGCCCACAGAAGAAAGATATTTCGTCGTTTCCTGTTCAAGTTACGTAGGGGCAGAGCCGCCCGTTGCAATTTACAAAACAAATCTAAACGACAGTAGCTAAACCCTTCCCGTCCATGGAGAATGGCCATTTCGGCCTTGAAGCTGTTATCGCCCTTGTAGAAATCTCCATGTCAAGGGGTTGTAAAATATTGTATAACTTGCGCCTCATTAAAGAGATGGGTTGTACTCTTCCAGCCTTTTGGGGTGGGCCAAATTCCTTTAAGACAAGAATCTTGTGAAGAGCTATGTCGGTTTAGACAAGTGAAATTTGCTAAAGTGCCTGTGCAGGTTGTGTACCGGCTGAGGAGACATGTAGGGGTTGTCTACTGGCTACGAGTGCAGGTAGACAAACGCACCGTGACAGCGGGGACAAACGGGGGCAAACTCAAAAGGGCTTGGTGGGGTTGAGCGCAGTGCAAAAATTGCGGATGTCCGCAAATTTGTTGATGCCCCCTAAATCATCACGAACCGGGGCATAGGGCTATTGCCGAAAATGTCTGCACCACAGTGCAGACAATAATCAATCCAACAATTTTACTCGAACCGACTGTAATTACAATGGCTGACAGTCGCGGTAGCAGCCGGTAGACAAGCATATTGCCAGGGAACCGCTACTAGCAAGTCGATACTGTAATACCATGTAATTAGTTGATCATACCCAGATTTGGTCATTATCACCCACGTGGATCCCGCTTCGAATAAACGGATCCCGCTTTGACCCGCATTCCCAAAAGGGCCGTCGCAATTGCCTGAGGATGATAGTAATTTGCAATGGCATTCTATTTTCGTCTAACTGACAAATGTAGATAGTGAAACTTGTAATAAAGAGTTGTAAGCCACGTCCTTGACCTCCAAGTGTACTAATCTTTGCCAACTGCTGGTAGATTGTTACTCGCTGACATGCTGTCAGAATGTCGGTAGTTTGCAGCGTGAACGAAATCTGCAGCAAACTTTTGAAACTATTCAGAAGAACGGGAAGATTGCTCATGAGAGCAGCAACTCAAGAAATCGCCTGACCTATCGCTCAGTTCGCTCTTTCGCATTCGCCGGACTCCCCTGGATCTTGATTTTCCTAGAACATATTTACAGCTTTCCGCCGTCCGACCCTGCCTACGATTCCGCAAAATATCCCAATATCATCCCTCACTCACTCTCTCCCTCCACTCTCTCCCTCCCTCACTCCCTCACTCTCTCACTCTCTCCGTCCCTCCCTCTGTACCTCCATCCGTCCCTCCCTCTGTACCTCCATCCGTCTCTCCATCCGTCCCTCCCTCCGTCCCTCCCTCCGTCCCTCCTTCCGTCCCTCCTTCCGTCCCTCCCTCCGTCCCTCCCTCCGATCTTTCGTCCCTCCCTCCTGCCTCGGTGTGCCTTCCCGTCTCCTTGTCTCCCCGCTCCTAGTCTCCCCGCCTCACTCCAGGTTCTGTGACCAAGCCCCGAACCTGCGGCCCCATCTCGTTGACCGCACCGCTCTTCTTCCCATCCCTACCCGCTGCCCGTTCCCTCCGGATGTCCCCGCAATGGCCTTCGTGACCCCCCTCGTGCCCATTGCAGTGAGCGCCGCGCCGCGTGCGCCCGCCAGCTCGTGCTTCCTGGGTGCGCCTCTGCAAGTGCTCGTGTGCGTGGTGCCGCGCCGCGTGCAGCCCGCATGTCGCCGTGTCGCACCGCGCTGCTCGAACATGGGCCTCCAGTTCCCGGACTGCGAGGTCGACGAGAAGCTGCACATCGGCGTCATGTACACCCGCTGAAACGCGGAGTTTGTCGGCGCCATGTTCAAAGACGTCAAGGATACGCTTTCCGACAACGGGCTCAAGGAGGGCATCGTTGTGCTCATGGAGGTGCCCGGCGCCTACGAGCTGCTCATTGCCGCGCGCCTGATGTACGCGTCGCAGAAGGTCGACGCTGTCGTGTTCTTGGCCGTGTTCATGAAGGGCGCGACGGACCACTACGAGAACATCACCAGTGCTGTGACCAACTGGCTCGTGGACTTGCAGCTCACGCTGTCCACGCCGATCTTGTTTGGCGTCCTCACGTGCAGGGTTGAGGCGCAGGCGGAGCCGAGGAGCAGGGGGATTAGGTGCGTAGGATCTACTGGAGAGTAATCACAATTTGTGCTTACCCTAACTGACGTCAAACTTCAGCGGTGCGATGCTCTTACTACTAAAGGCATTACTGCGTACAGCCTAAAGGGCACTGGGGCAGGTTGAATCTCAAATCATGTCGTGGCTTTTTATCGTGATTGACACCTCTGCACTGTGCGGAGATATCCCATATTTCGCCTTGGGGAGGGTAGGTAGGGTGATGGAGACGGGCATTTGCGGCAATAGGATGGAGGGATTGGGGTGAGGGTAGAAGAAGGCGGGAAATGCTGGATTCAAGGCTGGAGGTCAGAGCCCCGGTCGGGCGAGTTGTCCGTGTCTTCATCTGAAAACCCCCAGAGATCTGACTCTTCACTTTCAGAGATGTTATCGTCTGACCCAGCCAGACTTCCGCCAGCGGAGCTGAGGTGAAGACTTGAACCGGGGCTTCCTGACACGCTCGCGGAGAGTCGTGAAATCTGCTCGTTCTCCATGTCGGCCTCTCCGTCCGACAACTCTATACGGTCCACTGGCGAGGCTCCCAGCTGAATGCGTAGATTCCAATAGCAAAACATCAGCTTCCTTACCTTCTCGTTCTTGAGTCTATTTCGCGGCTTGGTACTAATGCGCTTCATAGCGCTGAAGCTCCTCTCGACCGCACACGAAGTCGGTGATGCAGAAAGGACACGCTGTGCAAACTGCTTGAATTCTAGGTCTCTGCAGAGGCAATCGGTCCAGTATTGAAGCGGACGACCGATGTAGAACTTCAGAGCAGCATCATTCCCTGACAGGCGAATATTTCTCCAGCTATAATGCTCTACTGAAAACGCGTTCATTAGCTTGGCCTCTTTAACCTTGGCGAGCAAGTCGTTCGGAAACATGGTTCTACAGTACTGCTGAATAACATTGCCAATTCTCCCGCGATAATCAAAGGTGCCAAACTTGGTAACGCCTGCGTTGGGGTCCAAGCAATGTGCAGCCCAATGAATGTCCTGTAACAAAAAGACTTTTGTTGAAGCGCTCACTGGAACGTCTCTCCTCCTCCTGTACACACCTATAATATCTTGTTTCTTCCATTCGGCCAATCGCAGGTTCTCGATATCTGTCTCTAAATTCATAGTGAGGGGTAGGACGTCATTGATCTGAGCAGAGTCAGCGTCCAATTTTCGTAGGTACCGTCGGAGAACTTGAAGGACAGAGTGTACTTCCAATACCTCAGCGAAAAACGTCTTGCACATTATAGGAAGGACGAAGTCCTCCTCCCTTTTTTTCCTTCGTGACGCTGGCACGTAGAACGGGTTGTCTTAGAAATCTTTTTTTGCTCTGGCGCAGTACCAATCACCCTCAGGAGAGCCGGGCGTGCACGAATGAAAGAGTTCAATACTGTCGTGCACTACAGCCACGTGTGGCGGCTGTAGGCAGAGCGACGCGCGTTCGTACGCGTAAGGGAATTCGGGAGACCACCCGGTGGATGACCGGAACCGGGATCTGGGCGCGGCTTGCGCGGTAGAAAGGTAGAACTAGAGTCAGCAATAAAGAGGAAGAATTAAAGGAAAAACAGGACGAACAGAGCGGACAGCACAGTAGTTAACGTAGCGCTCGCGCGGTATGGTCGACGCGCGCGGGGAAGGCAGTTGAGATTCCAGGGGTGTAGATGGCTCGGTCGGTATGGGCGAGCCAGTACCGAGTCGAGGCTACAACCTGGAATCCAGAAACCAAGGTAAAAGACCCGAGGCTTCGTGCCTCTTTACTTTGATTCTCGGGTTGACTATCTAGTCCCCCGTCGCCGTAATGGCGAAGCTAACTTATACTGTAAATTAGAATAACTAGGAAATAACGGTTGTAGGCCCGAGGGGACCAAGTACAGCCCCCATAGGCCCTATGAGTTGCGGAGGGATTACACGTGTCCACGGGGAGGTCCGGTAGAGCGGCAGGGGAGTCCACGTGTACCCGTGGTACACGTGGTGGCGGCGAGCGCGATTTTGGCGAGATTCGCACAGCTGTCCCGGTACCGAGTACAGTGCACTACAACTACTCGTTCAGCGAATGCGAATCGCGTGGCGGACATTTGCTCCACCATTACTGCAGTGCGATGCAGCGCTCGTACTTTGCGCATGTGCATTTCAAGTCGAGTCATTTGCTCAGAATTGGGAGAGCTTCCTCTCATCTCCCCCTCCTTACGACGCAAGCCCACCATCACCAAGCCATTGTACTCCTGTATACACTCAATTAGCCGGGCCTTCAGCTTCTTATGACTATGCACCATAGTGACGACATGCGAAACCTTATCAATGACGGTGGCCATCCAGCCAAGCTCTGACACGTTTTCGATAAGAAGATCGGCCACATGGCTCTGATTATTCACGCTAAAGCTTCCCCGGTTGCGGCTGGCAAACTGCTCCCTCGTGTTAATACATGGCTGTGTATTGTCACTAGTGATAGCACACACCTTGTCACCAATTTTGTAGGATGCGAGCGTCTTCTCAACTATTTCTAAATAATCCGCAGCTCCCAACTTCCGTGACCCAGAGTATTCCGTCCCAATCATAAAAGGGAGTTTCTCTATTCCGTCCATTCCAGAGTCAACTTTTAACGTAATGTTTGTGACAGATTGTCTTGTGACATCCTCCCAACCATCAAACATCACTGTAGCAAACCCCCCCCCCCAGCTCAGAGCTTCATGGATGCATCTTTTAACGTGCCCCTGTGTGTCGTCGTAACAGTTGTTTAGGAGCTCGCCGCCAATTTTTTGGCAGAAGGGAGGTTTTTCTCGATATCCGGATTGAGCAGGGCCGGCATCTCTCTCTCAAGACTCGTGAACTTCCCTGTAAGCTTCTCGAAAAGCGAAAACGGACGAACCCGGAGCACAACGACCTTGATTATGGCTTTCATCAGCCGTTCCACCCCCTCCCCGTCCAGCACAAATGGTTTAACTACCACCTGGCTTAAGTCCGTGCGCTGGCGCTTACCTCCATTTCTTTCGCTGCTGTCTTTTTGGGAAGGCGGATTTGTGTTTTCGACGGCTCTGCCCGCGGAGAAGGATGAGTTTCTCAACGAATGTCGGCATGCGCGAACATCTGTACTCGACAGAGCAACTGACAACGCTGATCTTCTTGAGGTCACTGCGTGTACATTCTTGGCGTATGCGGAGCGTGCGAAGCTGGGAGCTTCCAGCAACTGCCGTCGCTCAATCTCTGGCATTGTGCAATGTGGCGGTTTTGCGAGTCCCAGTAAATGCAGTACAAATCTGTGATGGTATCGCACGAATACCTTTTTACCGCAAAATATGCAATGCCGAAACTTTGATTGAGCCTCCCCGCAGTGCCTGGAATATTTCCAACCAGCACTGCGAAGCTTGACCCCGAAATGTGTAACCCGAGAGCATCGCGCGCGCTGCTCTGTCGTCTCTGATGCTTGAATGCCCCCCGTATTTCCATCCTCACATATCAATGAACTCCCGTCTCTTGCAAAAATTTCCAGTAACTCAGATTTGGCCACAAGATATACAGTTCCATGAAGCTCCTTGAGAATCAAGTTCTCCAACTCTCCATCCATGGCTTCAACCCTACCGACGGATAAGGTCTCTTCCTCCATCATACCCTCTTGTGTGGGCTGCATCGGGAGAGCAGGTTGCACCTGTTTCTCTGTTGCGCTTCGGGCACATCTGGATACTGTAACCTTCCGAATGACACTGCCATGGGTGGTACAACTTGATTTACGTTAGAAATTGGCATGCAAGTCAACATAACAGGCACGCCGTACACAGGAAACGATGCGCTCGAGGGATTCGAGCCTGCAAGTGCAGCAGATCCTTCCAATCCATGTCCTGCACTTGTTCGCGGTGATGAGGGCATCAGAGGGTACGGTTGGCGAGGGAGGAAGAAAACTTCGAGATGCTCACGGATGTGAGCGTGGGGACAATAGTCGAGGTGGCCAGGTGGGGGCCAGGTGGGAGCAGTATTGTAGGCGGACGATAGAGCCGCAAAGGGCGGTGAGGAAGCCGTAGTGTACTATCTCTTTGTGAAGCGTAGCTCGACAACGCCGCCAAGTAATTACACATGTGCGGGTTGAGGGGCAGCGGTCACCAGCGGTAAAGTCAAAAGTGGTAAGGCGGGAAGGGGGCGGGCAGCCAAGGGGTTAAAGCGGAGGCGGAGGGTTGGTGCGATGGATCTGGGAGCGAGGCTTGGCGAGGAAATTCTGCAAAGCAATAACACAGGTTTGGGTTGAGGGGCAGAGGTCAGCAGCGATAAAAGTCAAAACCTGTACAGCGAGCAACGAGCCGGCAGCTGACCGGCGACAGAGGCGGAGGGTTGGTGGCTGGATCTGGGAGCGAGGCTTCGGGAGGAAATCTTGCCAACCAGTAGCAGCGAGGTGAAGGTGAAGGGCTCTGATCAACCGCCGAACGGTAATAGCTGAGGCGGAGAGGTGTTGTCGTTGGATTTTGAAGGGAGGCGTGCGAGGAAGCGCTAATGAGCAGTAGCAGGGAACTGTGAGTTGTTGATCGGTGGGCGGCGGCGGGCGAGCTGTAGAAGTAGGCGCAGAAGCGAGTGAGCGGAAAAGGGGAATGGCTGATGGCAAAAATGGGGTGACGGCTCAATAGTGGAGGAATGTTTTTCCAGTTCGTCACTACCTCTACGACGTACCGACCGGAAATTAAAATTTTCAAATCTTTTCAAAATCTTTCCTGAAAGTGCAGTGCAGGTGCTCCTGTCAGGCTGAAGATGTGCAAATGCAAACGTCCGTCTGGTTGCTTGCCATCCTGGCCGTCTGTGTCATGACGAATGTAATTGTGAACACGAAATGCAGAGAAAACATTTAGAAGCCGCTAAATCTTGCCTAGCTTTCTACACGTGTATCCTTGCTGGCGGGGCAACCTTGACACCGTACCGTTACGAATCCTGTCTGCAGAAGGCATCCGATTTGCACTTAGGTTTTGCACACAGCGGTCCGTGGTATATTGCCCCTCGGCAAACCTCGGGGTTCATATCTGCGCTCGGAGCGTGTCTGCACTCGTATCCAGTAGACAACCCCTACAGGTCAGGATTCTAGCAAACATAATGTTTTGTGAAGCTTACAGTCGGCAGATACTCGGCTGCCTTGAGTAGCGATTTCGCGACTGTAGCATAGGCTGTTGACAGCGTGACATCGTGGGGTTGTTAGATGCTGTGATCCGTGAGCACGGGTAACATTCAGCGGGTAGCAGCTCATACACCCCATACAGCGGGCCATTGCCAAATACTTATTATTTGTATTCATGAAGAATTGAACTCGCGACCAAAAGAAAGGGTGGCAGTAGAGAGGTACGGAAGCACACCACCCCTGCCGAAACCCTTTCTCCGTCGCCCCGCCTTCCCGTGTTTGCAACTACCGTCTTTACTGGCGACTGCCAGCAGACCGCCAGCAGACCGCCAGCGGTCGCCAGTAAGGACGCCAGTAGTAAATTTACGGACTACACCCCAGTACAGTAATTAGTGTGTACCATACCATTCTCCAGGAAAGAATCGTGAGCCCTCCCTAACAATTACTGTGAGTCACACTAATATCGCCCTCACAGTAATTATTGTGACCGCTAATGTAGTGTGACTCACACTGGTGAGTGTAGTATAACCCCCCCTGGGGGCTTTTTAGTTAGATTGGATCAACAACAGGATCCCCTACTGTAGAGCTCGACGCTCTATAGTACAACCGCGCGTGTCCACGTGTACACCACGGGGACAAGGGACACGCGCATACACGTGCACACGTGTACCACGCGCGAACGAAGCGCGCACGCACCACGGGTAATACGTGTACTGTCAGCCTCGACATAGCTGACAGTCTTACAGTGCAGGCCGACCTGCACTACAGTAGCCCACTACAGTACCTCGGTACTGTAGTGTTATGATAGATTGTTTTGTATATTAAATATGGGGCGGACCGGCGGCGGTGGAGGAGGACAAGCACGGACTTGTCACCCACCGACCGTCAAGGTCCGACTTCCCGCTTATTCCAAGGTAACGCTCGCTAATTACCTTAGAGCGGCACCGAGCGCGGGTTGAGGACGCGCGCGGTACGCCCACGAGTCGGCTCCGCCTCCGCCCGTCGGTACTGGATCGTTACCCAGTACCGCGCTGGGGCGTCGAGGCGTCGAACCGCTCGTGCGTACCGGCGTCCTCCCCGTTCCCGCTCTACCACGCTACCCGGGCCCGCTGCCCGGTGCCGTTAGCTGGTGTCCTGCTTCACCCCCGTCTTCCCGATCGACAAGGGTCTCGGTCGAACTGCGCATACACCCCTATCGCTGGGGGTGTTTATGCTACAGTGAGGATACTTCTAAATACTGTAAGTGCATCGACGCTTTATTGATCATCATCAGTTTCAGTTCGCTCACTCGCCAAGTCGATGTCCCGGGAAACAGACTCACTGTCAAAGTTATTTCTGTACTTTGCTATTATGTTTTGTAGCCGAGGGAACATCTGTCGCTCCTCCCACCGACCGTTGACGTTTGTTGCCATCCCACAGCGTATCATCTTCTTTTGTGCGTACAATAGCCCTTCCTCATCGCGCTTGGAATTAAACTCTCGCACCACATCTGCCGCCATCTTGAAGAAATAGCTCTTGCCAGGGTTGACTAGCTTACCTGACCCCTTTCTCGGATCTGCCCAGCTTTGGTTTCTGATAAGCTCTATTTTCTTGTCGTCCCACTTGGATCCCCACAAACATTTTATCTTTTGTATGACAAAGCTGTCCGCCGGCTGAACTAAGTTGTGATGCAACGACCGGCCCGCGCTTTGGTCTGCAGGGCAGACGGCCGTGACGGTGTACACGGGGCAAGGTGTCCCCGTGTAGCGAGCGCGCGCTCCGACCGGTCGAATCGCTGTACCCGTGTACTGTCAGGCACACGTGTAGTGTGACGCCCCATCCGATAGCTGTAAGTACGGCGCTAGAAATTTAATCGCGTACAGTACCTGGTACACAGAAAGTGGCAGGTACTGTACTGGACAGGTGTCCTGGGCGTCCTTCTGAGGGGTTAAGACCCGACGCCCGTCCTCCGCAGTAAACAGGGGGCAAGTTCGCCCCCGTCTGTTTCGCGCCTACATACGTCCGTTTCGGTTGTCTATCGCGCGCGCTGGCTTCTAACCCGTTACCGGTCGCTCCCGTTCACGCGCCACGGGGCAACTGCGCGTAACCGGCCAGTGAGCCACTCCCTTTTCGCGAGCTCGTCCGATCGGTTCAATTAGCGCGTCGCGTCCGCGCCGCGTGCTCCCTCGCTATAGCCTCCGCCTCTCACCCAACCGAGGGCGGAGAGGAGTTATCCCACATAAGTCTGTGGCATTCTCCGGCAAGAACCGGACTTCCGTGTTCAGTTTCTCCAGTTCTCGGTGCGTTTCTTCGTTAATAACGTGGCTTCCAACGTTGTCCATGTAAAGAATTCGTTTCCTTTCATTTGATGGCGGCGAAATTGCACGCCTTTCACGCAACCACTCAAGAAAGACCCATCGGTCCATCTACGCTTTTGGCCCGGAACGATAACAGGCGCCGGGTACATTATCAGGAACACCCCTGATAGGGCATGAAGACTTGTCATTCTTGAAGATAATGAATGGAGTGCAAACAATGCCGTGGACTCCACCGAATAACATGACCATTGTGGTGTAACTACCTTTGTCCAGACCACTCGGAACGAGGGGGGTTAGAGGTAAGGGAGCGCGCGACGCTGGGTTACCCACGCGCGGATAAAAACCGTACGGATGGGCTCGAAAAGAGGGAAGGCTCACGTGGCCGGTAACGCGCAGCCGGTCGGTGGTGTTATAACCGGACGGCCGGTCACGGGTTAGAAGCCCGAGCTAGAGGAAAACCGGAACGGTGTTAGCACTTAGCCGTAAAGGGAAAGTAGGCGAGTCTGCCTCCTCTTTACTGGAACGGGGCAGGTGCCCCCGGTCTTAACCCCAAAGTGGAAAGCCAGGACACCTGTCCCGCTACAGTAGCTGTTACTTACTGTATACCAGCTACTGTACACAATTAATAAATTTGTACCATTAACTACTAATTACTACTTATAACCGTACGGATCACACACGTGTAGCCGGTGGAGTATTACTGTTCTCCGCACCGGCCACCAGCTGTAAATACAATTCCTTACGGTTGTGCCGGCGCTTCCACCCTGTAGTACTGTATAAACCCCTCCAACGGAGAGGGGTATAATACTCAGTTCTTGCGGAGACCCTCGAGAGGGAGAAGACAATGGAAGATGGACACCCGCTACGGAACCGGAGCACGGGCCCGGGTAGCGTGGTAGAGCGGGATCGGGGAGGACGCGCGTACGCGCGAGCGGATCGACGCCTCGACGCCCCGGTGCGGTACTGGGTAACGATCCAGTACCGACCGGCGGAGGTGGATCCGGCTCGTGGGCGTGCGTCCTCTACCCCGCGCTCGGTGTCGTCTAACGCGCGCGAAGGCGAAGGCGCACAGTTAGAATAAGCGGGGAGTCGGCCCTAGGCGGTCGGTCGTAGACAAGTCCGTGCTTGTTGCCCTTCCCCGCCGCCGGTCCGCTCCATATTTAATGTACATAATAACCTATCATAATAGTACAGTACCGATGTACTGTAGCGACGTACTGTAGCGGTCGGTCGACACTGTAATACTGTCAGCCATCGGGGCTGACAGTAGACGTGCGTGCGCGCTCTTCAGTCCCGCGCCTACACGTGTACACGTGCGCCCCCTGTACTTGGGGGTACACGTGGTGGTACTGTAGAGCATCGAGCCCTACAGTAACCGATCCGATTCTGAGTTGATCTAATCTAAAATAAAGCCCCGGGGGGGTGATGCTACACACCCGAGATCACTGTACGCCGGGGCGGCAGCGGTGGCGCCGTCGCCTCCGCCCAATTGTACTACAAACATCATAGTCATTCCCTCATCTCCGCGGACAATTTCAGCGTACTTAACCTCTTCTTCCCCTCTTTAGCAAGCGCAGAGTGAGAGTGCATGTTAATCACAAAATGGGTTTCGTCGGCGTTAATAATATCTCCATATTGCACCTTTCCATCCCTAAAATCCCTGTGAAGTACCCCAAGATGATGAGCGACCTCGCGTTCGACCAATTCCATCTTGGCATCTGATAACATTAGTTTGCCCGTTTGAGAACGCTTAACGATGTTGTTGCATTGCATGAAGTGCTGTATCCATCGTGAGTTGACATGCTCTGTGATCAGCTTTCCTGTCTTATGGTCACGAGTAGTTGGACCAAAAGAGTCATCCTGATCTTCGACAATGACACGATGTGCGAGTGTGAGCAACAGCCGAGCGTTAAAATGAACCCCACTCTTGCGGAAGCGGTCAAACTCAAAGAGTAAACATGCGTAAAGCTCACGAACCCAGGGCGCTTGCTTCCTACCACGCCCAGATTGGGCCTTAGAAGAGTGTTTCTTGATCCCATGAAGAGTGGGACGCATAAAAGTATGCCCGTTGTTCTTGGAGTGACGCTCATGAGCACTCATAATATTGAGGTGATCCCTCCAATAACGGCTTGCTCGCATAATATTGGCATTCGTGCCGCCCCTACAACATTTAGGGAAGTGACGGACAGTGCGTGCACAGAGACCTTCCGGAGTGTTTACTTCAGCATCAGCAATCATCCAACGCACAATTTTGAAGCGTTGTTTGTTTGTCAGGACATGTTGGAGGCGTCGTTTACGCCGGAGTATATTATCGCCTTGAGCAATAACTCCTTGGGGTGGCGATTGGGGCATATTTGCGGGAGCTGGGGATGCAGGGGTTGCATTGTCTTGTGACGCCGACGCAACACGCTGCGATTGTGGTGCGAATGCAGCCAGAATCGGAGAATCTTCCATGTTGTGGGTGGACATACCGTCCTCGTCCGCACAGCGTTAAACCTCTGATATAGGGTTCCACGCTGTCACTACATCACAGGAATTTCGCCGCCGGCGACAGCGGCGTCGCAACATTTAGTGTGGATAACAGTATTTGAGCGCTCACAGTAAATCCGCGCTCACACTAATTACTGTACTGGGGTGTATTTATACCCGACCATGTACTGTACTCTAATTTTACACTTGTCAGAATTTGATTAAATTTTACCCCCGTCTGAATTTGAATTAACACGCACTTAGCGATTGAACTGGTCTTTTTTGAGGGGGCTGGAGATACCGAAAAAGTGGGTTGCTTGCGAAAGACAACTTTTTATACACTGCTGGAAAGATTTCGGTGGTTGCAGGCCAACTCCAAAGTCTCATACCAATCAGAGGACTAGGTGAAGAGATATTCTTTATCGAACTTTACCCCACCGCTCGCTTTTCAGGTTATGATAGCTCATAGTAGACACGGTAAAAATATTTGAAAATTAATCATGAGACTTGCAAAGAGCCGTTACAGAATTATCACCCCTTTCACCTCAGCCATTGATTTGGGAGCCTGTTACTCGAGCAACATTACGCTTTGTCCCACAATGCAGAGCACTGCGGCAATGCTGCATCATCCGCGACTGCATTTGTAGGCGACGCTCCTGAACGCTCGTAGTTCCCCGCACTTTCGTGAACGGTCCAATCCCGTAATCGGACAGATTCGGGTGGTTATACGCCACATTGCGGCAAGAGCTTCCATAAGTCTATGTCAGTATTCGTGCCCCTGTAACGTAAACAGTATGTGAACGTGCACATTGAAGCGGTATAACTAGAAACGTCTACCAACCGCAGCAGCTGATAACTGTTTGGACCCTGTGAGACAACTAAGTCCAGATCCAAGCTTATGTAAAACTGTCTTTGTATATTCAAATGTAAAGCAAAAGAAGCTCTTCCCGTTCTCGCAGATTTGTAAAAAGGCAGACAACTCAGCACGCCTTTTCAATACAAGTATTCCCAAACCCTATAGGTCGCCATGCAATGCAATTGCAAGGCTCGTGTATGCAAAGAATGCCAATCGTGCTCCCGTTGTGCTTGCATGTGTGAGAACCGAGGCGTGAAAAGGGCTCAGTTACAGAAGGGCCGGCCACGAAAAAGAGGTACTATTCGCCGTAACAAAGTTTCGTATAAAGAAACCAGTGATCCTGAATCTAGAGAAGAAGGAATTAGTAGAAGCAAAACTCAGTCCGGGTATAACAGTCCCACACTATCAGATGTGCTACAGATGTTTAACCTTGGTCAGTACTCTCACAATCTTCCAGCTTCTCGAAAAGATACACCTGTAATCGATGCCGTGGCAAAGGATCTACGCAGATGTGATGCTGTTATGGCACGGCTAGTGTTTGAGATCTACAAGTTGCTTTATTCCGGGGACGCTGAAGGCTATTTCGCTTCGCGTTTCTACAGGTTACAGGACAGTGGATCACGTATGAGTGAAACAGATAAAATAATGAGTCTCTTGTCCGCCATGCGAGCCACTAATCGTGGATCTGTTGAACGAAGAGTTCTCCGAGGATACATATGTGCTACTGAGTCTCTAAAAAGGGTGAATGATCTTTCGACCGCATGGAAAATTGAACTGGGCGAAGAAGGGGGTGAGGTTGAGCAGGAAGCGCAGCAAATCAATGGAAGTATGCACGCGGTGTCTAGTGAGTGTGGACCCGTTATTGTGAAAACTATCGTTGATGATACAATGATGGGAAAGAATAAATATACCTTAGCAGGGTTAGACTGGGATCGACTTATCGTTACAGGTTCTCTGTTGGAGAGAAAGCGAACACGGGATCGTTCCAGTGATGAAAGTGTTGAGTTTTTGGTCCGTTTTGATTTCTCTCGGAAGAATGCGCAACTACTGTCATGGGGAACTAAAGATATCACTATCGATTAGAAAACAGTAACATTGCCGGCTGTCACGCGCAAGAAGAAGAAAGAGGTTTTATTCAGGGACTACTTGACTCTGTGCAAAGACGTCAGTAGGAATCATATCGATCGAACCTCTTTTCTGCAGGTTTGCCCAACACTGACAGCAAGGGATTCTAAAAGAAAATCCGCTGTTGACTACGTCGTTGGAGAGTTGGTTAATGATACCATGAATGAACTGAAAAGGGTGATGGGTGTTTTTATGCCAGCGGAAAAGAAGGAGAATATGCTTTGTTTACTTGAGAAAGCAGAATATTTCTTGAAAAGTGTGTTCATGGAATGTCATATTGGTAATGGAGACGATGGCTATCTTTGCAGGAACTACACCCTACAAGAGCACAGTGAAGTCGAAAGCAATACTCTAACTCGTCGAGTTGCATGCCGAGGTTGTCTCACTCCTTTTAAGGTCCTGAATGAGGTGAAATCATATGTACCTGTAGAAAGGGCAGATGCACTGCATATTATTGAGGACTCCCGTAACAAGTTTATTCGATACTACGCTCACCTTCATCGGGTCAAAACGCAACAGGCTGCAATAGAAAGCACAGCAGAGGAAATTGCGAGGGAGAAGCTGTATGGAAGAGTAATCATGCTAGCAGATTACAAGATGAAGTTTGAAGCTTTGCGATTTCGGGAGAAGACACTGGAATTTTTTGGTAAGAAGGGTATATTCTGGCATGGTATTGTCGTGTTTTATTTACCTGTGGATGTTGCCGGGTCTGCTAACCACACCAATGGTACTGGAACAGAACTGTTATCCATGCTCTTTTATGACCATATTGTGCAAGGGGACTCTAAACAGGATGTCTTTGCTGTTGCCTCAATACTTGAGGCTGCATTCATGCGTTTGAAGCAACATATTCCTGAGACTACTGAAGTGGTTTTGCTGTCAGACAATGCCGGTTGCTACCAAAACTCTACTTTACCGATAATGCTTCCTTTCATAGCAAGGAGTAATGGACTTACAGCTGTCAAGTTTTTGCACACCGAAACGCAAGACGGAAAATCCTTAGTAGACGCGCATTTCGCAACTTCTATGCGGCATGTTAACAAGTATGTGGCCCAAGGGCATGATGCTACTACACCAAGTGGACTTGTAACAGAATTGAAATCGGAAGATTTATTGGCGAATACTGCTGCGGAATTGGTGAAAGTGTCTCGAATACATCATAACATGATCGCTTGGGAGGAACTAAGGAGCAACGATAACGCTGGATTAGCCTGGATTGGTCGAAATAACGAGTATGCATACGGCGAATGGTCTGATGACGACAAGAAAATATCTGTATGCCTTTATCGATACTCAGCCATAGGGGAGCCGAGGTGGTGTCAGTTCAGCCGAAAGGGGGCGTGTAGGCCACGGAGTAATGAAATGCGCAATGAAAGACACACCACAGTAGGCGCTTCGACAGTTCTTACTACACTTGCAGAACAACAACAACCAAATGCTAATCCAGCGGACTTCGTTACGGGTGCAGAGACAGGGATTACAGTATACTCTGAGAGCTCTATTCGCAGAATTGTCACTCGCCGAAACTTGAAAAGAAAGAGCAGAATAAGGCCCGGACTTCTACCAACGGCCATAGAACTAACAGGCGACACGGACGACATTACAGAACTGGAAAATGTCGAAAGAACAGAGGATGGAACTCCTGGGGACAGAGCGGTTATTACCTGCAAAGACTGTCAAAGAGCGTTCACCTCCGAAGCAAGACTGTCACAGCATTCAAAGTACTATCAACCAGGGTCGATAGATACGGACAAAAGCATAAAAGCAAAGGCTGTAAGAAGGGCGCTAGAACTACTTCAAAGTAGAGATATCAACATCTCACCATTGTCGGGGGATGGAATCGTAGAAGGAATCGAAGCTGAAGGAACGGAAGTACCAGAACTGGCGCCGGGTTGGGCGAGGCGAGAAATTGTCAAGGGTGGGTGTAGTAGGGACTATGTGGAGCTCTACAAGAACGAGCTACAAGAAATGTTCGACGCCGGTTCAACGGACAATGCTAAAAAATGAACGCAGCGGCAATGAGAAGCATCTACTCGACAAGTATAATGGACGTTTTGATATCCCGTCGGAGTCGGTGATTCAGAAAGCAATTGGGGCAATGTTCCGAAAGCAGAAGAGGCGAGAGAAGGGAGGTGAGCAGCGTGACCCTCGTATCCGCATGCCCCAGAGATACAAAGATGCTATAGATGAGCTCCTGAGCAGCAGTGGCTGGTCGATAAGACCCGCTAGTGCTCTTCTTCAAATGAAGGAAAGGTTCTGTCCTGGCGCTGAGAAGCCAGTTGACTTTCCTTCGGACAAGCAGATCAACAGTCAGTGACCTAAGTAGATTTTGACCATATTTTAGTGCAAAACGCTCATGGCGGGGTCGTTATGCCATATTCTCTTGTCTCAAAAATATAAGTAAAATTAGATGTCGGGTGATATAGGCGAGCCTTGCATGCTCCTGAGAACGGTCATCTTCGTGGTCAACGGTCTGCTTGGAGTCGGCCAGCCCAGCTGTTACTCTTGTTTTTTCTACTCAGCTGGCCGTGTTCGTAGTTGTATGACGACAATTTTGCTCAGAAAGAGCACCACGATAATCTGGCAGAGAAGAAATTGAAAACTCACATCTGGAACCGCAGATACAGGGCCTCAACTGCAAGTTGAACTAAAAGGCCTCTTTCACACAATGAAAGCTCGTGCGCAGTACCATACCTCTCTACTACGGTACTTCAACTACACTGCAGCCTTCTACGTCCCTAGGTTGACCTTTTCGGCGCTGTGGTAGGGGTGTCGCTTCCCTCGTTTCTTGTAAAATCATCTTCCAACATCATGTCTACTACATCTTACACAAGGGTTGTTTTTTTCGGCACTGGAAGCGAACACATATGTTGTTCTGCTGCACATCCGAGGCACAAGTTGCAAACAACAATACTACCGCGTCTCATTTCCTCTCTCTAGGCAAAAACAGCACCGTGTGTTTCTTGTGAATGGGAAGCTGGCAGCGAAAATGTGGAATCGGTATTATCAAAGACTTCGTGCTGAAACGACGCCGAGCTTCACAGGCCGTATAGTTTCACAACACCCCCCAAACCTTGACCGTGAAGATGAAATTCCTGGTATACGCTGTCCCGATTTTCTTAAAGCACTGCAAAACGCAATTAGAAGAAAGCATTCCCGCGGTGATTTTCTTACTAGCTGGATAGCACCTAGATCTTTGTATGAGTTGTGGAGTGTGACAAGTCGAGTTACTGCGGAGCTATTTGCAGACTGCTTTAATGAAAGTGGCGTCCTTGATACATACTGCAGTGAGGACCTGCAAGATGAAACGTTCAGATCTACTGGAACTTGGGAATGTAATGAAGCAAATATCAATGCTGGTGCTGCAAACCCGCCGTTTACACCCATTTTATTGGAGAACTTGTTATCTAGGTTCGAGGAAGGCGTTCAGAAGTCCGTTCCGTACTGTAGATGTGTTATACTTGTAGTATAATGACCGGCGCGAGCGCACGGAGGTCATCGGACGACCGTGTACGGTATACACGTGGGCAGTTGTGCCCACGTGTAGCGAGCGCGCGCGCATGCCGAGCGGTCGTAATCTGGCGTACGTGTACAGTAGTGCACGTGTCGGCCAAGCGGTAGTCTGCTAGTATTACGCGTGTACGCTAGCACACGTGGCATCCGTGCGGCAGTCTCTAAGCAGCGCGTGTGTACAGTAGTACACACGTGTAGCTGCAGCGTCCGCGCGGTAATTATGAATTGAGGCGCTAGTTTTTTTAATGGCGTACAGTACCTGGTACGCACTAGGCGGCAGGTACTGTATACTGGGACAGGTGTCCGAGGCGTCCCTCTGAGAGGTTAAGACCTGACACCCGTCCCCACCAGTAAACTGGGGCAAGCTCGCCCCCGTCCCTTTTGCGCCTATATACGTCTGTTTCGGTTGTCTATCGCGCGCGCTGGCTTCTAACCCGTTACTGGTCGCTCCCGTTCACGCACCACGGGGCGACTGCGCGTAACTGGCCAGTGAACCACTCCCTTTTCGCGAGCTCGTCCGATCGGTTCAATTAGCGCGTCGCGTCCACGCCGCGTGCTCCCTCGCTATAGCCTCTGCCTCTCACCCAACCCAGGGCGGAGAGGAGTTATCCCACATTTTGGTACTCTTGTGGCAGGAATAACCCTTGAGGTTGAGCCGCACGGGTAGTCGCTCGATCGCGCGCAGAACCGTACGGACGGAAAGGGTTGAGAAATCACCGCGTCGATCGCGAAGCGTATTCGACGATGAACCGACCGGAAGAAGGGGGAGACTCCGCCTCTGGGCGTCTGAGCACTCGCAGTGGCAGTGGCGCACCGCGCCCCCGGGTGGAGAACCCGGAAGCCCTGCTGCGACCGCCACCGCGACCGGGCCGCACGCGAGCGTCCGCATCGGATGTCACGCCGGCCGTGTCGGCAGGCACTGAGAATCGCGTCCAATGGATGGTCGATGCGATTCAGCCGCGCATCCAGGCCTGGGTCGAGGAGTTCCTCGCTACGGAACTCCCCCAGGTAGCGCGCGTATGCCTCGACCGAACGGTGCCCGCGCTCGTGGACGCGCACGTACGCAGCGCGATACCACCGCTTTTGGACGAACTTCTACCCGCTCAAGTCCAATGCGAGGTGGTGACCGCGCTCACCACTGTGGATGAAGAATCCCCGTCCGGTACGACTCTAAAGGGAGCGATCAGCTCCGCCGTGGTCAATCGTCTGGCCACGACCTTCGCCAGAGCAGGAGTCGACGCACGCGAGCAGCGCGACTCAACCGCTCCGGATTCTACGCTAACGCACGCTGAACCGATCGGCGCCGCACCCGGGATAGGTACAATGGCCCCTCACCCGGAGGGTAAGACCATTTACCTCCCACCAATTTATGCTGCTACAGGAGGGCCCACAGAAAATGGCCCTCCCGTACTCGCCGATACGGCTGGCCCCCGCGGGACAGAAAACCGCCTGGGGCGCTTCGCGACAGAAAAGCGACAGCCGTATCGGTCGAGCAGAAGAAGCGCACCCGGCGCTCAAGGCTACACCTCGGAGGGTACAGAAAACCCCTCCGAGGAAGAAGACACAAGACGTCGCCACAGGGCGACGCGCAAGAACCACGACGGACGCTATACGCGATACCGCGATGCCGGAGGAGGTGGATACCCCTCCGATGACGAGGACACCGAGTCGGACGAATCGCGCAGAAGCGACCGCAGAGGTCGCAATGCGCGCGACTGACGTCGGTTCCGGCGAGAAGACTCCGATCCGGAGGGCTACAGTAGCCCCGGCGGAGAAGGAGACCGCCACCGCAGGGGCAGAGACCGCCGGTCTGCCCCGAGGCGGGATATGAAACGGTTGCCGGTGATCAGGCCGCTGAACGACCTGTTCACCAAGGCCGTCGACTACCGCACGTATAGGCTGGAAAATCGAAGCGCGCTCTACGACGCGAGTACCGCGCGGCGAGTTAACCGGTATCGGAAGAAGTTGGACGTCCAGCTGAAAACCCACACGCTCGGTGGTCAAGATCCAATCGCGGTGCTAGGATTTCTCGCGCGCTTCAAGATGGCCTGCGACCACAATGGGGTCAGCGAAGGCGCGGCCGTATAGTGTTTCCAGTTCTATTTGACTGGGCAGGCTCACGCCTTGCTCCAGTCCAGGCTACACGGAAACACCATGGCGGTCGATGCGGAGCAGCGCGAGATGCTCGAAACCTACGCGGAAGTCGTTAACTTTTTATTACGCACGTACACCACGGACTGTAGTGCAATACCCGTCTCGGGTAGGGGGATGAAAGGAAGTGAAAAAGGAAAAAAATTGGATACTGTAGTCCGGGTTTGGGAGACACACGTGTGCGACGAAGCGCACGATTATTTTAATTATTTAATTTATTTACTAATTAGATTTAGAATCTAGAGCCGGGAGCTACTGTACTCGCCCCGGCGGGGCTCTATATAACTTAGCCCTTTGACCGAACAAGTCAATAAACCAACCCGAGTTGCCGGAGTTGAATGTCGCCTTGGTCGAAGTCCGTCTCTACGAAGACGCTCCCTTTTACCTAAGCTTACGGCATCCTTCAGCGCTCGGGGGTCCCCTTTCTTTTCCCTTCATTTCCCAATCTAACCCGAGTTGCCGGAGTTGAATGTCGCCTTGGTCGAAGTCCGTCTCTACCAAGACGCTCCCCTTTTACCTAAGCCTACGGCATCCTTCAGCGCTCGGGGGTTCCCTTTTTCCTTATCAATTTTCCTTTATTTCCCTATCCTAATTTCTCTTAATCTTGAGTTGGTCCCACCTTGTAGGATTGCGATCCGCAACGTGACGTCATTTGCCATCGGGCTTCTGTGTTGGTGCAGCAGTGGTGCTTTTCTCAGTGTTGGTTCCATCGGAATCTGGTTGCGACCGATCCGTTGTTGGTACTTTGCCATCGGGCAGTACGACGGTGTAGCGCTGCTACGTTTTCTTCTTTCCCGACGGGCTACGTTGCGACGTCCCCGTCGAAGACCTTATCAAGGGTATAAGGTGTACAAGGCGCTCTTCGAGCATTGGATTTACGACCCATCGGACCAGGTTTATCTAAACACCCCTCCGAACTCGTCGAGCAGTTGCCTTTACAAGTCTCTACCACCATTTACCGATCCCGGGCTAGGCCCTTCTCTTTACCCCCCCTATCAGGGATCCGAGCTACTGCGGGCCGCAAACCCGCTTAAAGAGGATAGGGAGCTTCGAACACTCCGTAGCGCTGTGCCGTGGGCAGTTGTTGTTTTTGTTGCTGTTGTTTGTGTTGGACCGTCGGACCTTGGTCTCTGCCTAACAGGCGCATTGCACTACACGGACGAAGTTATTTCCGAAGCGGTCGGTGATGTCACCTCCTTCCGTCAGAGCTCAAATATGACGGAGGAGGTGTACAGTAACCAGTTGTGGGACAAGGCGTTGCGCTGCGGAACCGTATTTTCGGACAGGCGCTTGAAGTCCCTTTTCGTGGAGGGACTTCTGCCAGCGACGTGCGCGCAGGTGCGGAATTATCTCGCGACGCATCCGGGCGTGGATTACCAAGGGGTGGCACGCTGCGCGCAAGCGATAGGCGAGACGCACCGCTCGGCTCGAAGACAGGCGACCTCGTTCGCGTCGCCTCAAGCACCGTCCGATTCGGTGAGAAAATTCACGCGCAACTCGCGGACAAGGCCCGTGCTGTCGGTCAAGTCCCTATCTGAACTCCCGACAGCGCGCGGAACCGAAACGGAGGAGATACAGGCGGTGACGGACCAGTCGGCGACGCCGAGCTCGCTTAGCTCGCCGCCGACTAGCTACCATCCGTCACCTGCCTCGTCCCCGGCGGGCGCGCCGATGGCGCCCGCCCAACAAGGTCACGCGCGCGCATATCCGTACGGAAGGCCAGTACAGAACCAGCGGGTCCGGTTCTTCAATCAAGGATTACCTGGACCCCTTCCGTGTCAGTTCTGTCTGGACCTGACCCACCGACAGGAGCAATGTCCTGTGGTGGCGGATAGCGCGCTGCGTTCGAAGCTTTTGCAGGCCCGCGAGGCCAATTATCAAAAGCTTCGGATCCGTCAAGGTCTCCGCCCGGGTTCGCCGTTCGAGCGTCAGCCGCCGTCCGCTTGGCGAAATTCGCGTGCGCAGGCTCCTACGGGCATCAACGTGGTCGAGCCGCGCGAGACCGTCCAATCGGAAGAATCTGCGCTACCGCCGACAGACGAGGGGCCCGAGGACCTTGGGTTGACGCGGGAAGCCGGGGAGGACGCGTAGAGGCGTCGACGATCCTCCCCGTGCCAAGCCTCAATAAACAAGGCACCCCGTCGACCGCCTCGGTACGCGCGCAATCGCAGAGCCAACCGGACGAAGCGGCAATTTGCTTCTTCGAGAAGCAACATTATAAGGTCACCGCAACGGTCGGACAACGACGCGCGATGATGCGCGCCATCACGCCGGTTCTAGATTCGGGCGCCGGCCCGAATCTAATCCACCTACGCTGTGTGGCAGAACCGTGGCGCGCTGCCATCCAGTCCGCGCGGAGCGCGCCGCTCATCGACGCTTCGAATAGGTCGATGAAGGCCCTCGGCGAGCTCAAGCTGTACGTCCGGATCGGTGAGTTCGTCGCGCGCGTACCGTTCTTGGTCGTCACCAACCTTGCGGTGGACTGTATCCTCGGAACCACGTTCCTGGATCGCCACGTGAAGGCGATCCTGCCACCGCAGAGGAATGTGCTGTTCCATCATGCGCCGTCCGTAGCGCTGACGGGAGTCACTCCCTCGAGGCACGACCGCAAGATGGCCTCGAGGGGACCGTCGCAGCAGCTCCCACAGGAGGAAAATTCGGCCGACCGGAAGCGCGCGCAGTTCCCGACGAACGTACCGTCACGGAAAATTCGCGTGGTCAAGGGGGTCACGATACCCCCGATGACCCAAGCGATGGTACGCGTCGCAACACCGGTTGGGGGGCTTTGCTTCCTGCAAAACCACCCCAAAACGGCGCATAAGAATTTATGCCTGATGGCCCAGGGGGTCATGGACCTCTTCCCGGTCGAGCCGTTTACGGTGCTTGTTAGCAACTTCGGAAACCGCGCGGCCCACGTCGCCAAGCATACCGTTGTTGGTCTCGCGTTGCCATCCCCGACACACATCCTGACACTTGGCGTGCCGGTCCCCGGAGAGGCCGACGGTAAGGAAGGGGGAGGGAACAAAAATAATTCCTCGACCGCTACGGAGGAACAGGCGCGACGCGAACAACCAGTTACGGACGATGGCAGAAGAAAATCCTCCACCGCTACGGAAGGATACGCGCGTCGCGAAGAATCTGCTACGGACGAAGGCAGGATTAATTCCCCACCCGCGGGGGAATGTGCGCGATGAGAAGGACCCGTTACGGACGATGGCAGAATTAAATCCACCACCGCTACGGGAGGAGGCGCGCGACGCGAAGAACCGGAAACGGACGACGCCCACAGTGGCAATCCCGCTAACGCGGATGAGCGGACCGATACGGACGCGGAGAAGACCCGCTCGTCGGAAGAAGACGTCCATATTGGTGCAGAAGACAGTACCGTCCGGTCGGAAATTATGGACATGCTGTCCGAGTTCAAGGACATGTGGTCCGGCCACTTGGGTAAGATCGATGCTACGAAGCATCGCATCGAGCTGAAGCCCGGTGCGAAGCCGATCTACCAAGCACCCTACCGAGCCGGACCCATCGCGCTCGAGAAGGAGAAGAAGGAAATGGACCGCATGCTGCGTGCGGGAGTCATCGAACCGACATCGGCCGAGTGGGCGAGCCCCGTGGTCTTCGTCCCTAAAAAGGACGGGACCATGCGGTTCTGCGTTGACTATCGCAAACGCGTTTTTGGACAACTGGGTCTACGTTTACGGAGCGCCGCGCTACGTACTAACCGACAATGGCCCT
This sequence comes from Chondrus crispus, assembly GCF_000350225.1. NCBI lineage: Eukaryota > Rhodophyta > Florideophyceae > Gigartinales > Gigartinaceae > Chondrus > Chondrus crispus. The sequence continues at coordinate 65,893 of NW_005179101.1, read as the reverse complement.
CAGTTCGCTGCGAAATTCTTCGATGCGGTATGCGCCCTCCTGGGGGTGCGGCATTATCTCACGACGGCCTACCACCCCTAGTCGAATGGGCAGACCGAACGGTTCAATCGCACGCCGGTGCAACGCCTCCGGCACTACGTGGAGGAGCACCAGCGCGATTGGGACGACTACGTGCAGCCGCTGACCTTCGCGTACAATAGGCAGGTCCACCGGTCGACGGAGACGACTCCGTTCGACCTGGTGTTAACGTGGCCACCGTCTGGTTTTATTCTCCCCGGTACTGTACCGCAGGACGCGGGTACCCATCGAGAGGACCCGCGGACCCCGGTGCAGTACAAGCGCGCTACGCTGCGCAAGCTTCGCGACGCGCTCGACCGTGCTCGGACGAAATTAACCGCATCGCAAAAGTGGTACAAGGACAATTTTGACAAGAAGGACCGCTTCCGTCCGGTCGTTGTGGCGGGCGATTTTGTCTACGTTGATCGCCCGCCCCGCCCGTTGATAAGCGTCGAGCGACGCACGCGTGCGCAAGGTACGACCGGAACGGACGAGCTCTCTGTCAAACTTCTTCCAAAGACAGAGGGGCCGTTTCGCGTGCGCTCCGCTACGGACACCACGGTCCTCATAGAGCAGGACGGTGTAGAGAACCGCTTGAGCATCGACCGCGTCACGAAAATGCCGCGCGGGCCGGGGGATACTGTCCCCTCGGCCATTCCATCCGCATCGGACGCACAAGCCGCAACGCCCCGCGCGGAATACGTCGTTGACCACATCGTCGGACACCGTATGACCCGCGGCGGCATCGAGTACAAGGTTCGCTGGTACGGGTACGCCGCTTCCGACGATACCTACGAGCCCTCCGAGGGGCTCCCGCAACCTTTCATTGACCGATATTGGCGTACGCGCCAAGGACGGACAAGCGCTCTCGCGTAGCGCTCCTTCCGGCCTCGCATGGCCGAACCGTCAGGACGACCTCGCTCGCGCGCGTCGTGAACTGCCGCCCGCGCGTGCCAAAAGGAAAAGGCAAGGACCACCGCTAATCGGCTCTGTTTACTGTGGGCGAAGCCCCTAATGGGCTATGCGAAAGGGGGCGACCAACGGGTCGGGGCTCAAGAACGACGCGTGCGCTTAGCCGGCGGAGCCGCCGCGGCATGTTCGGGCGCGGGGTGCGAGGCCCCGACCGTAGCGGCAGGCATCGGCGGCGCCGCGAGACGTTGGCCGACGACCGCGAGGATGTCCTGCACGCTGCGGAGCTTCTCGTGATGCTCGACGCACTCACGGTCCGCCGCGGTGGAGGCCTCTCGGAGCGCCGCGACGGTCGTCTTCAACTGCTTGACTTGGTGCATCCACTCGCGCGCCTGCAGTAGCGCCTGCTCAACCGACGAAGGAACTGTTGCCCCCTCGAAGGAGCAAGCGTACTGCAGGGCAGTGAACGCGGCCTCCTCACGGAGGCGCTCCGGGGAAGACCGGCCGGACGGTTGCGGAGCCGAAGGAGGCGGCATCAGAGCGGGACGATGATCGCCTTCGGTACCGGTCACCACGCTGATGTGTGGGGGGCTTGAGGTGGGGGCCGAAATTCCCACGACACCGGGGGGTTCTCTTAAGTCGCGTCGCTCTGGTACCAACCCCTTCGGTGAGTCGCTCTGGATCGAGGCCACGCGAGCGGATCCGCCGCGGGCCCGTACCGCGGTCTCGACGACGCTTCTCACCGCACCGATTCCAGCATCGCGCGGCGGCGCGACATCGGCATAGGCAAGCAATCCGCCCGTGTCACCCGCGTCGACCGCGTCGACTGCGCCGTCCACGTCGACCGCGACGGCCGCGTCCGCTGGACCGGGGGCCGCGCTGCCACCATCGGCACCGGTCTCGGCCTCGCCTCCGGAGGGCATCGGTAAGGTGCACCGCTGGTTCCAGCTGAACCACACGAAGTCCGGCCGGCCGCTCCAATCCATACCCTCGGTGAAGGCCAACAGCTGCGTCGCGTACGTCGCGTCAAACGCCGTACCCTCGAGGATCTCCGCGATACCGACCGAGCGGATTAAATCGATGAGCCCCGCCGAGAGGCAGAAGAGCAGGCCGCGCTCACCGAACGGTTCCTCGCGCCGTGCGATCAGCCGCGGGTCGGGACACTTCGTGAAGAACGGCAGTCCTTCGCGAGCGGCGTGTAAGAAGCACAGGAACGCCAAGACTGCCCATTCCGAAAGCATGATCGCGTCCACCAAGACGCGCGTTCGCTCCGTTTCTGCGGATTCCGATCGGCCGAGCGGCAACCAATGCGCCGCCACGTACGCCATGACGCTCGGCGTCGGTACGCACAGGTACTCCGGCGCCTCGAACGTCGACCAGTTCGTCGGGAGCGCGGGGTACAGGCCGCGCCGCGCTGGGCACCGAGAAAAACTCGGTGCTGTGCCACATGTGGAAGAAATCGTCCACCCGGCGCCAGCGCAGCCGACTCTCGCGCGCTGCGTCCTCACCCCACCGCGCTCGGTTCGCAACGCTGTGCCAGCTGTCGAAAGGCCGCGGAAAGGCCACCAAGCGGACGTCGGGCGCGAGGTCCTCGTAGCGGCGATACCGACCGAAGAGGTTCAGCAGCGAGACGTGGTACTTTTCCTCGCCCTCGCAGCGGACATGGAGCAAGTCACTGCCCGCCGCGGCCGGCGTCCGACACGGAGCGTGACGCCATCGCGCCTTCCACGCGCCGGCGCGGTTCTCTTGCGCCACGGCACCGCGCCCGGACGGAGTCTTGATCGCGGGCATCATCGGAATGGCCGCGAACCTCGCCGCGTCCAGCAAGTTCCGCTGAACATATTCCTCGACCGCAATCGGAGGCTTGCGGCCCGCGGCGCGTCGGCGTGCGCGCCGGCGGCGGTGGTCCATCGAGGACCCGGGCCACAGCAACCGTACGGAGCCGACGCCGCTGCGCAGCAAGGCCGGGGTACTCGGGGCGGTGAATACCCGCCCCAGCGACGTTTTCGCCCCCCGTCCGGCCGGTGCAAGCGCTACGCTACTCGACGGCGCCGGCGCCGCGTACGGCGCCTCGGAAGCGGCCCTTGTGAGCGGCGTGCTCGCAGCGGGCAGCGGCGACATGGGAGGCGGCGGCAGCTCCACGGGGAGCCCCGGGTCCGCATCGACCGTTCTTGGAGCCGCGCCCGCGAGGGGCAGCGGCGAGGACTGTGTTGCTTGGGCGCCCAGCGGTAGCGAACCGACCGGTACGGGCGAATCAATTGGCGCTTGCGCGGGCCCCGCCACTCCAGTGGACGGTTGCAGACCGTCGCGAAGGCGTCGCTGCGGTTGGAAGGGGGGACCGACCGGCGTCGCTGCCGGAGCCCGAGGCGGGCTCAACGGCTGTCTGTACGCGCGCACAGCAGAAGTGTCGCGATGACCGTCCATGGGTTGGTTGAAGAGCCGCTGTAGGGGGATGTCGTCGTCGCTGTCGGAGGAGGTTTCTGAGTTCGCAGGGGAGTGTTGGGGAAGAATTGGGGGGTCAGTGTGGAGCGCATGGGGAGAATCGGAAGACGTGCTCTCCGAATCGGATGAACCCGCGGCGTTATATACCGCCAGCTCGCTGACGAGCCAGGGGGCATGATCGTCCGCACGGAGGGGCTTCTGTCTCCGCATCGTGCGCGATAGAAGGAAACGTCCGGAACGGCCCCGCGCGGTCGAGTAGAGGGTCGCTACGGGGACGTAGCGAAAGCTAAAGGGAGAGGTCTGTAGTATAATGACCGGCGCGAGCGCGCGGAGGTCATCGGACGACCGTGTACGGTATACACGTGGGCAGTTGTGCCCACGTGTACCGAGCGCGCGCGTGCCGAGTGGTCGTAATCTGGCGTACGTGTACAGTAGTGCACGTGTCGGCCAAGCGGTAGTCTGCTAGTATTACGCGTGTACGCGAGCACATGCGGCATCCGTGCGGCAGTCTCTAAGCAGCGCGTGTGTACAGTAGTACACACGTGTAGCTGCAGCGTCCGCGCGGTAATTATGAATTGAGGCGCTAGTTTTTTTAATGGCGTACAGTACCTGGTACGCACTAGGCGGCAGGTACTGTATACTGGGACAGGTGTCCGAGGCGTCCCTCTGAGAGGTTAAGACCTGACACCCGTCCCCACCAGTAAACTGGGGCAAGCTCGCCCCCGTCCCTTTTGCGCCTATATACGTCTGTTTCGGTTGTCTATCGCGCGCGCTGGCTTCTAACCCGTTACTGGTCGCTCCCGTTCACGCACCACGGGGCGACTGCGCGTAACTGGCCAGTGAACCACTCCCTTTTCGCGAGCTCGTCCGATCGGTTCAATTAGCGCGTCGCGTCCACGCCGCGTGCTCCCTCGCTATAGCCTCTGCCTCTCACCCAACCCAGGGCGGAGAGGAGTTATCCCACAATACTTCCAATTGGAAAGCGGTATAATATAGTTAGTTGCTTAGAACGGCTTACTTTTGAAGAACATTTACTTGTAACTGTTCCTGCTGGCTTCTTTCCATTCAAGAATCAGAGGACTCTTCTTGCAGGAGACTACGTCAGAGATAAGCCCAAAATGAACCAGTCACGCGGGATGTTTATATGGTGCAACAGGGAGCATCTAATTTCGTTTCCACCTCCAGTCGATGTAGAAAAAGCGTGTCAATATTGGTGCACATGCTATCTTGAGTACTCAGAAAGGGTAACTGTTCATAGAGATTCTTTTCAGAGAGCTTTTCCTTCTGAACTAAGAAGCTCTGAAAGGGTGCTATCTGGCTTTTTGAATACTGTGCATGATTCATGATACAGTATTTGACAATGTTTCTTTCCCTCTTTTACATATAGTCCGTAGCCTGAAGTATAGTATCCAATTCATCTATTTCAATAAAATCAGATGATATTCTGTCTCTTTCTGAGCTTGACTCAGAGCTGACCTCGTACTCAGGAGCAACTGTGACTACGTCCCTGAATTCAGCCGTGACAAATACGTTCTCCGCATGAAATTGTGCGACATCTGCGTTGCTGACAGCACTTGAAACAGATTGAAGCTGTGCTTGAGAAACAGAACTGTTATCATTGCCTACTATATCGTCGACTCCGTTTCGGCAAGTTAATTCATTGCAGAGACAACCTATGCATTTCAAAGCTTGCTTTAAGCAAGTACATCTCAGTGATTTGCAGTCTCCCTTACACCTGCAAGACGGAGTAATAGACTTCATATTTCGTTGAATTTCACTTACATCCTCTTCCCTGTGAAGTAGAAACGTGCCGTCATGGTTAAATCCAAAGTCGGAGCTGCAAACGCCTACAACGTGTGAAGACAAGTCTTCGTTAGATGAATTCATCCAGTACTGCTTTAGGACAAAGTAAGCTCTTTTCATCTGCATTTTAAGATGCTCCTGCGGTGGCACAAGTTGGTTAGCTAATTTTGCAGTGTCGGCCACGAAGTTCCTCACATCCCTTGTCCAGAGCGAGGACCCCACGCTATTCTCGCTTTGAAATATGGACTTTTGAAACTCGGTGAATTCCTTGTGCAGTAGATCGCCTTGAGTTACCTGAAGCATCGCGGCCTTGCTTCTTTCTCTTGTTTGTGAGGCAGTAAGGAGCTTGCTCTTGCCGTATTTTTGAAGATACGCCATTCACATGAAAGTGTTCCACTTGTTTTCATCCTCTAGCAGCGGGGCGTTCATCGTCCTCAACGTAGTACGGAACGTAGAAAGCCCTTCTACAAAATGGTCATGACGAAGACCATAATGAGAAGGGGCGAAGTCACAGCCGGGCATGCAGTAAGCTGCCCCCACATGCAGACATGTCGTGTCTGCATTTCGAAGAGCCGCCACTGCACTATCAATATCATGCACAGTGTTAATTAGAACATGCTTAACTCCATACTTATGCATGTATTTGTTGCATAGTAGTATGATGAGGACGTCCGTGTCATCTGAGACAATTACTGAAGCACTGTAGGTCACAGTACCTATTGAAGATGTACTGCTTTGTCTTGCAAGACCAGCAGATTGCCGGGTATCATTGAAGGGTCTCTCTATGTATGCTTTGAACGTTGCCACAAACCTGGTCTCCGACTCGCCATGTTTCAAGGCATGCATACCAAGGAATGCTCCTCCTTTCGTCTTGAACACAGGGCATCTATTTCGTGGAATGCAGAACAAAGTACCCTGCGTTGCTGATTTTTCGGCCTTTCTTCTCAGAATTACAGAACCTCGTAGTGAGTCGTCCACATCTATCTTCTCGTCAAAACGAGAAGGATAGAAATCATGCGGCCTGCTTTGCATAAAAGAACTGTCTACTGCAAACCTACCTTCATGTAAAAATACAGAGCAGCCAGAAGATTTTTCATGCAAGAGCTCAAATGCAGCTACAGCTGAGCAAAACAGGTGTAGTGATGCTAGTTCATCTTTGTACTTTCTGTTTTTTAAAAGAGAAGACCGTGGAAGACTCAGTTCTTCATCGAAATTCAGAACATGGCCCTCTGAAAGCTCCGCTGCGTCTTTCAAGTTGTTGGTTACAGCTGCTCTGCTCTCATCTCTTTTTATCTGCTCCGATCCCTTCTGATTTATCAGAAGGGAGGGGTCATCAATGTGTAGATGAATGTGATGGAGACAAGTGGCCCTCGTTCCTGTTATCCATGGCTTCAGTACGGATTTCATCTTACCAGTCACAACATCCATTACTGAAGTGCCTCGCTCTCCCGTATCTCCCCGATAATGTAGTGCATTCATGATATCAATCTGCACAGAAAAGAATGGTGCAATCTCAGCGCTATAAATGTTTTGAGAGACACGGTGACCAACTGCAAATGCATTGAACGGATAACAGACATCCCTGTTATCCCTTGTACTGTACTTCAAAAATCTCGACTTGGATCCATGGTTAATATTTCCATCCATGTCATAGAAGCAGTCTGCGAAAGCAGATATCACGTGCCGTCTGTGGTGAGCCTCATCCCATCTCTTCATCACCTCTTCGAGGTATTCTGCATTCCCTACTGCAATTGCTTTTCTCTGATCGATGGCGAAGCAGTCCTTTATCTTGGATAACTTTTTTCTCCGGTCGTTTAGAATCCTCGTAAGCTTCTCCTTGTCAACTCTCCTTCGTGCAAGAACTTCGTTCCACCTGCTATGGAAGCATTCTGTATAAAAGACGAACTGTCTTCCCCGGGGAATGACATGCCATTACTTTTTTCCATGGACTGCGCGGGTCTTATAACACTTCTACATCTGGTCCACTTCTTGAACTGCTTACCAGAGAAGTATTTTTTCTATCTTCATCAGTTAGCCGTCCAATATGTCTGGAAAAAGCACAGATGCATGGAGTTTTGCAGTTACAGCTCCTCTTTTAGAAACTGCAAGAATCTCGTCCTGGTCCTTTTGTATGTTTATCATCCTCGGAGGGACAGTGAACACGTTTGTGAGACGCTCTGAGCCTCTGTGGCTGATGCTTAAAAAGCTCGATTCCCTCATTATATGCAACATATGGGCTACAGTTCTCCACTGACATGCAGTTCTGTCAAATTGAGAAAGAGTGCCCGGGAGCTCACCTCCGTCTCCCGCATCTCGCCGTCTACCAAAAGCTCGGGAGGCTCCGGTGGCGTACCTAATTAGAGCACGTGACATTGACACAGGTAACAACCATGAAGCGGCATTCTGTAGGTGGTTAATAAAGTTCACGCTTAAACTTTTCAAGTGCCTAACAGCCAGCATCTCCAGCATTTCGTCATGATGGACATAGGTCCATCCTCTTCTATCAATCCCGTCTTTGACGCTTCCAGTGAAGCTTAATAGCTTAAGAACTGCCTTTCCAGGCTTTTCATCATATAAATGTTCGGCAACAACAGTAGGAAGCATGAGCCGAAAGAACATTGAGAAAAGTGAAAACTCCTGGTACTTAAGATGGTTGCTGGAATGAAGTATTGCTATCTGTTTAAACCAGAAAGCGTCCATCATATCTGTGTGCCCAGTTCGGGAAAGCACATGGAACCCGACAGTAGGTAGTAGACAGGACAGAATAACTGTATGTATGAAGTGCTTTCCATTCGGAGCATTGCTATAGAGCTTCTCAACCTTTTGCCTTATAAGTCTTCCTGTGACAATGACATCTGCCGTTATTATATCTGTTGTCTACTTGTATATAATTCCAGGAGAGGTGTCATATTTGGAAGAGTCGGCTTCCAAACTCGGGTGAATCCGGGCAGCGTGCTGCCTATCTTCAACTGAGACCATATCTACGTCTACAGTCACATTTTTTCTAGATGTGTTCGTGTGCATTTTCTCTACCTGTCGGGAGACATCTTCGTCCTCGAGGGCCAGCATGTCAGTTATGTGAATTACCATCGAGCAGGCCAAGTTAAAAAGCACGGCACGATTGTTCCGAGCATGGGAATGATTCATGATGTTAGTCACTTGCGACTTCGATAGTCCCGTACAGCTTGCTAGCTCCTCTAGACCCAATCCGTCCAGCATCTCCTTACACAAAGAGTACATGGCCTGTTTCTCGGCGTGAAAGAAGCCGGGAAGAGGCACCATCCATTCATGAAGACATATATCTTGTCTGTCCAACCCCACGCCGCTATCATTCTTCCGATAACTTCTCCAGGACTCCAGCCACAGTTCACAAAACATTTTGTACGATGGCTGGTCTCCAGCCTATACTACGTACCTCGGACAGTTAGGCCTTCCGGGTTTCAACTGCTCCTCGACCAACCTTAGAAACCTTCTTACAGTAAGTATATCGGCCGCATTGTCTCGACTAATCTCTACATATACTACATGTTGATCTGAAAGGACTTCATCTGGAACTGTCGTACCCCCGTGTGGCTTGAAGGAAGAAAGTAGCAATGTCCTAAAGTTAACAGGGGGGTTGGAAGCCTTCTGCTCGTATTCCTTTCTTATACCGGTGTTATATTCCATGTCGTTTCTTTCCCTTCTACCCAGAAGCTCCGTACGAAATAGTGAATTTACTCCGAACACTATATCATTGAATTGATTCAACACGGCTCTATGCTCCTCAGAGTTGAAGCTCCCGGCAAACTTACCCCTATCTCCAAGCAGGCTTGGGCACCGCCAGGATCCTACACCCTCAGTCCTCCGTCTTTTCGCCTTCTCACAGTCTGATTCAGTGCCTGATAGTTTACGTTTCTTAGAGACACCTTGCATTAAAGAACCATTGACTTTAGGCATGGCCTTATTGTCGACTTTGACGGCATGAAGGGGCTTTATATCCCAGTTATCAAACTGTAAAAGGGGTATTGACGAGCTGTCTGTGCAACTAAATTTCCATGGACCACTGCGTTCTCGAGCAGCTATAAGCCGTTGCCTGTGTCTCTCCGTAACATTGTAAGACATAAACACACCCATAGAATTCAGAACACTTACAAAGGAGGGGCTGACTTCACAAATTCCCGCCACAGATGCAGTTACTGTCAAAGGTCCGGACACTCCGTTTGTCCGTGAAAGAACCAACTGCTCTATAACTTTCAACACCCTGACACAAAGTAACAGATCTGTCCGCGAGTAGTCAGAGCCCTTATTCAGGGCTTCCTCGATAGAGGGCTTCGGCATACACTCTGAGGAGTTGCTGACAGGAAATGTATTCAGAATTCGAACACCAGAAGCTTAAGTTGCAATTGTCCAGGTTGTAGTTCTCTTCCTGGATGCCATAGTTAGCACTGTATCCGTCCAAAGGGCCTCTGGAATGCCCACTATCTCTGATGCTAGACTCCATTCCCCTTCCCAGTACATCTCCTTTCTGTCCTGAAATCTCTTTCCAACCCGATCGAGGCAAGCTCTAATCTCATCGCTGCTAGGGCGAACCCAGTCTGATTTGGTTGTGATACTGGATGCCGCAATAGAGGACAGTAAGTCCTCTACTTGGGTAACAGATACATAGCACCGGAGACGAGACGTTAGTTTCTTCAGAAGTATTCCTTTCGCGGCTAAGACAGACTCTAGTCGTTTCTCAAGAGTTCGAGGATCAATTGCGAACTGATGTACCATGTCGTCTTTCTCATGAATACTACAGAGTCGCTGTCTTGCTCGACATACCTCTGTAAAGGAAAGCATTTGTACAGAATTGCTTGCCTCCCTGCCGGGCAGTTTGCATTTCACTCGCAACTGTCTGGCTATTACAGCTACGTCCTGAGAAGCTGTATTGAGCACAATACTGCTTTTTCTTGCCTCCTCCTCCGATTCCAGACTGTAAAATATGCACCGCACGAGAAACCGATCCACAGAACTGCTTATACTTGTAAGAGACACGGCAGGACGTGTTCCACTCCTGCCTTCGGTAATTATATAAGACAACTACTACAACAGTACCGGTTCATGACATAATAGCAGCTGAGCTTTCCGCATGAGTGGCTTCGGATTCTTTCATCCAAGTCTGTATAGTACTCAAAGTCGTTCAAACTTTCAACGGAAACATCTTTCATGGACCATAAGCGAGCATTTCGTGCAGCACTGCCTTTTAAGGAGCAACCACGTAGTTCAAATACACATTTTTGTCTTCCAATACAGTACGTACCCATGGCTACCTCCCGTGCTATCCTGCTATGGTTAAGATGATAGTAGCATAGGAAGTGTACAGACGGGTCCGATAGTAGAGTTTGAGCAGTTACTATTTCGCATCCCGATAGACGGGTGAGTTCGCCAGTGAATAACTCTCGTACTGGACCGTCTCGAACGGATATATTGAATAGCTTCCAATCACGCATGGGATTCCGACGTCTTTCAGCTCTACTTCCGCCATGCAGCTCGCTCACTTGTCCGCTACTGCCTCTTTCGACGCAGAGGAAGCATAACCGTGTGTCCCGTGCACCAACATCATCGGTACACCTGTTCTTCCAGGAAATCAAGGCATTCTTTGATACTGCTGCGCCGTATCTCCGAGGATTACAAATAACTTGCCAACCGTAAGTCTTGTCGCGGCATGTTCCACAGAGATACACAGAGGCTGCACATTCTGTGTTAAGGTGCTTGAAGGGGATTGAATGGGAGCCAGTTTGCACAGTCGCTCGGGCAATGACCTTCGGAGGACTCAGAGTGACAAGAACACTAGGATTGCGGGTATTCTGAGTCCCACATGCGAAACAGGTAGCTGTACTTCCTACCTTCGCTGCCAGCGGATCAACGGAAAGGCTTTTGCCCTGTACCATACCTCAGGCAATCTGGAAGACAATGGAACAGGCGGATGGACAGTTCAAGAACGAATCATTCCAGCTATGTGGAGGAACTATCGCTGGAAGAGAACGCAATGTTATGCCGTGTCGAAGATCGGCAGTTGGGCCGATGTGAGAAAAGTCGCGTTTTTGATGTCGTTCATGTGTATTTATCCGGGTGAAAGGGACAGCTCAGCATTGCAAAAAAGGATCATATCGGGCAAATTGTACCAAAAAAACAAGTGGTCACTGACTGTCAAGGGTAGAATACCAAGCATCAGGACGAAGCACAGAAAGGAGAGTACTCTTACAGAGGACTCGTAAATCCGGATCCAAAGCTTGAATCTTGATCTGAATCTCGTACTCAGGTAAATATTGATATTCAGTAATTTTTGTCATGTAGTTTGTTGCCAAAATCGTCAGAATGCAAGCACATTTATCTCGAGAACTACGTGTGCTCTGGAAAAGCTGACTGCACCAATGAGCGTTTCGCCTTGAGTTCCATCTAACAATGAAGTCTCATCTTCTTCCGCAAAATTCAGGTATTTTTAATATACGAAAATTTCCTCAGGGAGAGTCGGAAAAAGGCCAGGTGATTCGCGAAGTGCGTGTTAAATGTCGTGCATTCGTTTTTATGACTTTACGGACAACGTTAATAAATAACGTTGTCCGTAAAGTCTCTGAGGGCCTCCTTTTAAGACAGCATGGACGGGCATGTTTAGACAGACATGTATAGACGTCAGCGTGCACCTGATTGGTCCATTTAATACTTTTCTACTTCGGCGTTCCAAGTCTTGACTCTACCTGGCCCAGTGGCAGCAATTGTTTATGACGAGTTACCAGGCCTGGTAGGGGAACGCTTCCTTGTGCGCGCATTTGCATGCGACGCGGATCGTGTGCCCCTCTCTCAGGAATTAACTACACATGTGTTACAGAGGGAGGCGGGAGGGCAACAAAAGGGATGAAGCTAAGCTGCCCAAGTCCCACCGAATGAATAACCTAGTCCGCTTATATAGATACTAAATCTCTCTGCTTCTCGCGAGACAGCGTCCCAATTCTCCTCCAGCGCGACCCATCGCGACTTGATTCCCACTGCGTCTCCTTCAACCACCTTTCCGTCCCAATGTCCCTGTCCTTATGCTCGCTGCTCGGGCGCCCCGGTATCGACGGCCGTTTGCTTTTGACACTGAAGAGGAGACAGGAGTCCCATCTCCAGTTTGTTATCCTGTCTCTTCGCCCCCATCCAGTGTGTCTCAGACCTGAATTTGGACCTCTCCTGCTCAGTTGCAATGAAGTGACGCCCCTTTGCGGTAAACCGTCAACGGCGGATCAGCAATCCTCGCGATATCGAGGACCCTTGCGGTCGGGTTACTGGCAAGGGGTGGCTCCCTGGGGTACCATTGTCGTCAGCGGATGACTTGGTAGATCGAACAAGTCAAAGGGTGGACAGGAATGCGACATGTTCGAGGGTAGGCGGGCTTAGGGCATCTTCACGATCTTTCCAACCAAAACAGAAAACTCATCTCCCGAAATTCTATTCTTAACAGTATGATGGCGCACACAAAGTTAAAATAATGGCCTCTGTCACTACCAACGTGCCATACGAGAGCACACCATTGGCTGTCGCCTACCGCATAAGTGCGATTGAATTCAATCTAGATCCAATTTATCATATATTAAAATTCAATTTAATCATTTTATTGATGTCCCCGAATATCAGTACACGGGGGTCGCGATATAGTGCCTCCCTCTGTCAGTGGGCCGAAAACGGCACTATGTTGAACCAGGCACTGTAAGATAATGAGACTTGCGGCTTTTTTGCGGCCACTTCCTTGCATCACTGCTCAGAAAGACCGTTCGCAAGACGCCATCACTCATACTTTGCATCTTCACTACAGACTCAAGTCTAATCAAGCATTTATGTCATTAGTAGCTTCCGAGACGTCGCATTGACTTGCTCCATTTTCGCAGCAATAAATGCCAGCCTACACTTTTGCAGATGTCCAATTGCATCATCGACCCTGCCTTTTTCCGCCATAGTCTCTATTCTAGTAAGCAACTGTATAATATCTTTCCGCGGCGGCAGCGGCTCTCGGGTAAAACGTTCAACTGCTTCTCTGGAGATCCTTAGTTTTTGGCTCAAAATTCTTGCCACCCGCAAAAGGATATCACTATATCGGAGCTGGCACTAACAAAGATGGCACTCTATCGCGACTCCCCTGTACACTTGAAAAAAGGCGGGAGGCTGGCAATCGAAGGAGATGCAATTCGTCTCCCAACAGAACCAAACCAAGACCCAAAAACACATCCTTTCTACCCTCTTCCCTATCGATAGCTCAGTATGATGCACCCCTTGAGCCAATTTACGGATCACGGCGCGCTGACACAATACATTAAATTATTGGACTTGTAATATTTTGAAAATCGCGAACATATACATCCAAACATGGCTGTCCATGCTGTCTTAAAGGAGACCCTCATTAAAACGCGTGTTTAGCCGGCGAGTTTGCTCGGATTTTCTGAACGCAAATCTTTCAAACAACGCGTTTGGCAAAACTCACAGCATACCGAAAACTCGGGGCATGTGAGTTTTCCACGAGTTTCACATCCGTGATCACAGCAGTGCCGGATCGACCCCTCGTGAAGAAAAACGAAGTTTGTCTTCCGTTCTTTTCATCAGCACAAACGAGTTTCAGACGGCACGGGTCGTATCGATATGCGTCATGGACGCCCCTATCGCTTCATCTGCGCAGAGTCCATCATTGGATCAATGCGTGACAGGGTCTGCCACAGATGTCGCCGAAACAACCGTGGAAGATAGACAAGTAGAAGCTTCTAAAAAGAAGTCCTCTCTAAACGGCCCCCCTCAGCTTGTCAAGAAGACGAAACACATCGCCCTTTCGACTGAAAACTTTTCTATCCTTGTGGCGAGCTGCAATATTCGCTTCAGCGAGTGTTCGCGCAGGTGCACGTGATCCGTCGGGCGGCACAACGATGTACCAGACTTGCGATTGTTGCGGGCAGGTACCTTGCTGGAGGTCAGTCGGCAAAACTCATGGTGGGGGTTTTCAAACTCGGGTTTACTTTATGTCCAGCGAGTTTGTGGGCAAATGGAAAAAAACAACGCGTTATTTTACGGACAACGTTAGTATGTCTCTTCCCTTTGTTAGAAGATTTCACAATGCACAATAGCGCACGCACCCTCTTTTCGATGATGGGTAGCAGGCCCCCGGAATGCTTTTTGAACTATTTTCTGTTTTCATTTGTTGTGAAAGTAGATTTCAAAATCAGAGGGCAGATTTCACTCATACCACGACTGCAATACAAGCTCTCTGTCTTACAAAACGATATAGACAGGGGTTAACCTTATAGTACTTGAGGTACTGTACGTAGTTACCCTAGTGTACCCCGAAACTAACAGACCCTCGGGAAATACCATTCGCTGAGGCGACACGCAATGTGCTGACACCCTTTTCCACCGCCTAGTCCTTACATAGAATTTACAAACCGTTTGTCAGTTCCGTGTTCGGAGCCCCCAACTTGCGTACGTTGAACCTCTTGCTGTTTGCGCTGCAAGGCACCACAGAAACTGACCACGAAGGTATCTGCGTGTCGTACAAGTGGCAAAGATCTTCACACTGGATATATTCACACTGGATATATTCACATTATTGGATGGAGCTTTAATATGGTAGACATCGTTGCACAGACAGCGGAAAGCTGTCGGTATCCGAAAAAAAATACCAATCACCAGTTGCCTTTCGCAGCAGATAGAGTTTCTCCCACGGAAGTCCAGCCACACGGCTGGCGACGATTCAGTCTTCTCTTAGCACCACACGTTTGCAAAGACAAGTCCTTAACGCCGAAAATAGTGCGAGAATACAAAGCCGCCGGAGGGCAAAGATGGAACCAAAGTATCGTCTTGTACTTCTCCGTTGATACTACAGTATGATTTCTACAAGCCGGGAACATGTTTCGATATTCAGAAACCGGCGCAACAGGGAGTTCAGAACGATAGCATTTGTTATCGGCAACTTTCATGCGTGGATGATACTGCCTGATTTTTGAAGAACTGCAATTTTAAAGAAACGTAACTTTTGTCATATATCCTGTAGTGCAGCGGGTGCATAGGTTTCCGGAGCCAGTGCAGAGAATCCAAAATCACCTGTCCATTCAAACGCATCATGTATGTCGTATCATTAACAAATTCCGGACTTTTTTACCACGACCAACTTTCAGACAGTCGTCCACAATTAGCATCAAGATGATAGATGCGATGATCGCACAGTCCGTTTTTTATTTTCTCAAAATCCTGCAAGCCAATATTACGGTCAATTTGCTCGCAGAATTGATACATTCCTTAAAACGTTAAATAGTCCATGAAATCTCGCTGACAGGGCAAGGCTGTTTACTCACTGGAGCTTCGGTATTCTGAAGGCGTTATGAAGATTGGGAACTATGCATTAAGCGCCCACGGCCTTTCCGAGGGTTGGTATTTTAAAAAAGCAACCTCCTTTGAGTTTTTATTCGCTCTCGTTGCTTCTCTTTTCTGGCGTTCAAAAACGAAGGCACTTCCATGACAGGAAATTTAGCTTGTACAGGTGATGATTGTCCGGACCGAGAAGGTCTCCTCTTCTTTTATTCGACAGTTACAATAGAGTCCAACTTTCTGAAGTGTAACTCGTTGGATTCGGGAGGCCCGGAGACTGCCGTGCCCGTACGTATGTATGAATCAGTCGACACTGGACGTCACCCCATGCCTTCCATCAATTCTACTGTAATCATTTGAATGGTTTAAATTGGGCCTTGTCTTCGTAAAGTTATTGGAAAACAAGGGTCCCACTTCTTTCATTGTTTTCTTCGCACATGCCCCTGCTCGCGTCGATTATTTTGCATGATACCCGACAGAATCAACACACTTCCTTTTTGCCTTTTTATCATGCACTTGGACGTGCGTCTTCGAAATGCATCTGAAGCAGCGGTCTTTTTTGTTGAACGACATGTTGCTTAAAATGAAATTGGGACAGAGTGTATGATGAGTCGTCGTGATTTCACAACTTTTAGTCTCGTAAATCAGCTGTCTCCAGAAGACGTACATCAGTTTGTTTCCTAACTTGCATACACTAAATTATGTCGTTTCAGTCGAGCTCGGGGATATCTATCAAAAAGCGAACAGCAGTGCCCCGAAAGCACACAGCATTTCAAGATATCGTTCCTGATACACGATTCGAGGTGAGAGTGGGTTGTCGGAATTGCTAAAAATGATACTCCACGCAACAATCCAATATCCTTCGCATTATTCTGGCTGCTGCAACCGTAATCTTTTATTGTTATTGACACGACCTCTTTCCATCACGGTTTGCACTCGACCGTGAGAGACGATTCCAACCCCATACAAATTTCCTTTCCCCTAGTGCTCTATCAGTCGTGGAGCATTCCCCACTGTCCTCCCTTCTCATGTTGTCCGATATATATATTTTTGATGCGGCCGACCGTCTACCAGCCTGCGTGGTTTTGATTTTGAGAAAAGCGACAAAGAACGGAATTGCATGATCACAAGCGGACACTCATCGACTACTTTCCTACCAAACACACACTTGAAGCAGGACGACGGACATGTCCAGATCAAATCACGTAAAGAACATTGGTAGCAACCTACTCCTCAAGACTAACCTGCCAAACATCGACACAAGAACCAAGATGTGCACATGCGGGCTCAAGTGCCGGGACGTCTGCTACCGCAAGGAGTACAACGAGCTGATGCACGCGTTGGACCAGGTGAACGGGTTTGGAGTGAAGACGTCGTCGATGACGATCACGGTGTCGACTAGCGGGCGCCGACAGATAGAGGCGGGCGGGCAGGTGACGAGGAAGAAGAGGAGATGCCTTGCGCACGGAGCGGAATCTACGCACGACTCGACGGACTCATCGTATTCGGGGTCCAGGACGCTGTCTACTGCTAGCGGGGTCAAGGACGGGTCGGATAGCTCGCCGGTACGGGTGGCACGGCTGCAACGGATGGTGGAGTCGTGTCGCAAGGGTGAACCCATTTTTCAAGAGAAGGACTTGCTAGACATTGTGTATAGACCAAATGTGACTGGAAACTAGCCATGAGATTGGCGCGGGGGCAAAGGTCTTGCGCACTATGCATGGTGCGAGGAGGATGGGGTTGTAGAGGAGGGCTTGGAAAAGGGTGAGGGCGGAGGAATTTTGCAGATAAAGATTCTACTTTTCTTCGAAGTTTGTACAATAGCCTTCAGCAAGTGCTGGTTGCTCTTCTCTGTCACTTGCGGTTTGCGTTGAAGGGCAAGCATGAATTGCTGAGGCACTTTGCATTGTCCACGAAAGCTTGCAAGCGAGAGGAGCAAAGGAGAGGAGCAAAGGAGAGGAGCAAAGGAGAGGAGCAAAGGAGAGGAGCAAAGGAGAGGGGCGGGCAAGCTGGAGCAACATGGACAAGAGGAGCAAGGAGGAGCAAGGAGGAGCAAGGAGGAGCAAGGAGGAGCAGTCCTCGCTGTAAAGCACACGTGTGTATGTCGGTGTACGCACCTCAATTTTTAAAGGAAAAAGAAACAAAGTGATGTACGATGAGGTCATCGTGTTACCGAAATAAACTCCTGTGTGCGGCACGTGTACGCCTCTGTGTGGTCTCCAATGCATCGGCCTACAGTACAGTATCTGACTCAGTATCTGCCGTACTCTACACAACGCCGCGCACTGGACAACGGGCCGCGTCCCCGCCGTCCGCTTCCCGTGCGTCTCACGCTTTGCAAGCCGCCCAACAATCCTTCTCCCTACCCCACCTTCAATCTCCGCACCCACTCCTTGCTTTTCATCACCCATCACGCGCAATGTCGATGTGGGCCGGCCAGTTCGACGCGGCTCCCAACGAGCTCGTCGCTGAGATGGGCTCCTCCATCCACTACGACAAGCGTCTCTACAAGCATGACATCCTGGGGTCCAAAGCCCACGCGCGCATGCTAGCCAGGCAGCACATCATCCCCGAGTCTGACGCCACGGCCATCGTTGATGGCCTGGACCAAGTCCAGCGCGAGATCGAACAAGGCCACTTCGAGTGGAAGCCCATCCTGGAGGATGTACACATGAACATTGAGAAGAGGCTCACTGACATTATTGGCGCCCCGGGCGCGAGGCTGCACTCGGGTCGCTCGCGGAACGACCAGGTTGCCACGGATCTCCGCTTGTACTTGCGTGATGAGGTAGATTTCATTCGTCAGCGCATCGTCAACGTCCAGACCTCGTTGGTCACGCTGGCCAAGGACCATACCAGTACCATACTGCCAGGCTTTACCCATTTGCAGCATGCACAGCCAATTGTACTCGCGCATTACCTCCTGGCGTACTCGGAGATGTTCGAAAGGGACTTGGGCCGGATCAAGGATTGGAAGGCCCGCATGAATTACTTGCCCCTCGGTTCGGGCGCGTTGGCTGGCACCACGCTTCCGCTTGATAGAGAGTTTGTTGCCAAGGAGCTTGGCTTTGCGGGCGTCTGCACCAATTCCTTGGATGCAGTCAGTGATCGCGACTTCGCCATCGAGCTCGTCTCGTTGTGCAGCATTGTCATGATGCATCTCTCCAGACTGAGCGAGGACATCATCTTCTGGATGAGCCAGGAGACTGCATGGGTCCAGCTTGGGAATGAATTCTGTACTGGCAGTTCTCTTATGCCTCAGAAGAAGAACCCTGATATGTGCGAACTCACTCGAGGGAAGACTGCCAGGGTGTTCGGCGACCTCACCACCGTGTTAACCATCATGAAGGGTATCCCGCTCGCGTACAATCGCGACATGCAAGAGGACAAAGAGCCAATCTTTGATGCTATCGATACTGTCAAGCTCGTCTTGGCTGTGTATGCTCCCATGATAGCCACTATGCGCGTCGACAAGGAACGAATGTACCAAGCGGCTAGCGACCCAGCTTTGATGGCCACGGATCTCGCCGAATGGCTAGTAGAACAGGGTGTACCATTTAGGGATGCGCACCATCGAGTGCGCGATTTGGTGACATACAGCAAAACAAACAGTATCAGTCTCGACAGGTTAACGCTTGATCAGATCAAAATTTCGGTGCCAGAGGCAAACGAAGAGTGCCTAAACCTGTGGAAACCAGAGCAAAGCGTGGCGAAGAGAAACATTGTCGGAGGTACAGCCCCGGAGCAGGCTATATTCCAGATAAGGACAAAATGGGGTCACTTGCTCGAGCAATAGTGACCGCAAGAGATTACAGCATCAACCGACCTGAGTGTGAAACGGATGCCACGGTATTTGTTGCCGGTCGAGCTTGAGTTAGCTTGTGACGGTCGTGACGGCAAGGTCATTAAATGCGGTTTCGCTAGTGGATAATTTTGGATGAGGGCATGGCTTCTCCTTGAGCATCCCCCCTGCGTATAGTTTCCCGATGAGCGACTCGCTTCGTCGGCGAGCGACGGTACTAACGCTGGTGACGTATTTGGAAAACTCGTTTGCGAGGAATATGACAGCCTTAAAATTGAACGTCTTAGCAGCGATCAGCGTGCTCTCATTCAACGCAAAGTCACAATGCGGCATGAACAGCACCGAGCACATGCGACTCGGTGGGGCTTTAAGCTCGTAGTGGTGAGCCGCGACGACCTGAAACCCACATTGCACCGCTATCTGTTCATCATCGTCCTCCATGACAGGGTCTGCGAGCGAGCAAACTGCCGGGTTGTTGAGTAGCTCCTTCAACAGCATAGCACACGCAAGCTGATGACGAGCGTTTGAACAGTTGACGAAGGAACCAATGCCCAGGCACTCGAGCGCATGCACGTCGCAACTGCTTCGCTCGCTTTGCACGAGCTGCGACACCGTCCCCCACCACGCAGACTTTCTCAGGGCTTCTCTGATGACTAGGACTTTGCGAATCGTCGTTTGCTGCGGGGAGTCTGATGCAGGCTTTCTGGACTTATTCCGACTGGACCCTCCAGGCTCGGGACGCGGCGGGAGGGTGTTGGTGTGCCCCTCAGGTCGCTTCTTCTGACGAGATGGTTTTCGACCGGCGCTCCCGCGACTGGTCATGGCGTGCCCAGAAGGATGTGGATAGTCGGGATCGGCCAACTTTCGTTTGACGCCAGTCTGTCGATGGCAGCTTTTCTCGCCGCCGATTCCTGGAAACTGGCGGTATTATTGCTACACCAGGACACGTCTCGACACGAGACAGAAACGAGGTGATGAACGCATCCAAGATGCATGGCATTGGACAAAAAGCAACCAGGCGACCCCTCCATACGTGGCTTGCGGCGCACGGCTGAGGGTTGCGAACTCATCGATGCCTCGAGAAACTTGGAAAAAACAATAAATTGCCGCACTGTCCTGATTCATTTTTTTTCGACTACGCCACCGCCGTCATTTGCTCCTTCTTTCGGTCGGTCCCAGCCAGCTCCATTTCGTTCGCGCGAAGAGCTATGTTCCAACCCGTGAAGGCTGTTTCAAAGGCCGTCCGCAAAGGGGGCAGCTACCAACTCCCCGCTACGGCCAGCCTATTTGCGGATAGTCCTCTGGACGTCGAAGAAAAAGCAGCCAAATCTGAAGTCGGGTTTCTCTTCCCCAACCACCAAGAAAAGCCACAAAAGAGCACGACCCAAGGAAATTGGAAGGCACTAGACGAGAGTTTGAGCGGCGAAACGGCGACGGCCCTGAAATCGCCCCCGATGTCGGCGTCGGCGCGGCGTGCGGCGGAGACCGACTGGCATGAGATCCCGGAGGCACGCATGACGCCGCAACTACAGAACGACCTGCGCGTCATTGAGAATAGGCAGCATCTCGACCCGAAGCGGTTTTACAAGTCGTCGGGGAGCGGGAGAAGGAAGGGGCAGTTGCCAAGCAAGGTTCATGTGGGGACGGTCGTTGTGGGGGCCCATGAGTTTTACTCTGCGAGGCTGACGAGGAAGGAGCGGCGGAGGACAATTCTGGATGAGGTGATGAGCGATGGGAGGATTACTAACTACACTAAGAATAAGTTCAAGTCGATACAAAAGGCAAGGCAGGGGAACACACGCGTCGTGGACCCTGCGGCAAAGAAGCGGAGGAAGGGACGCTGGCAGTGAGGGGTTCTAAAGACCCAGGGATGTAACTAAGCTGCGAATGTGCGGGTGTATTAGGGCATCAGTATTGCTTCGCGAGAATGCGATATGATGGAGCGAGCATTCACGTCGGCCGTGAGTTGAGTTTTGATACCAGAGGCGTGGGGCGGGAAGCGACAAAGTACGCATCGTCAGTTTTAATTGTTGGAACGAAATACAGGTTTAGGAGATAGTTGTTTGTTACACAAGTTTGCATACGCTTCTCGCATCCAATTTTACAAGGGCCCGTTCGAGCCCTTGGCCGGTGGGAAATCCTCCTCCGATTGCCCCAGTGGGCCAGCGCCCAAGTTGCGTACGACCGAGTACTGATTGTTGTCCTGCTCCAAAGCACCATACCTACTCCCGGGCGAACTCACGCTTGATTTCATATAGGGCGGGGTGCGGGGCGGTTCAGCCACCGCGAGTAATGGATCGATCTCATCTAGATTGCTCCCGTACGGAATATTGGCCTCCTCATCGTACGTGGGCTCACTAGGGTTGTCTTTGATTTGCCTCTGTCGCGTAATAATGGCGTCTGCCAAGGCGACTCGACGCTGGCTCATGCCACCAAAGACACCCAGGACGATGGTGGCGATGGCGTAGCCTATCGCCCACCATGGCGAGTCCGGTTCGGCGTCGGTGGCCGTCGGGATGTCCGCGGCGAAGATATTAGGTCTGTGTCCCAGAAAGCGAGCGAGGGAGTACACGGAGAGCGCGGCGCCGTCGAATGCTGTGCCCAGGATGATGCCCGTCTCTGGATAGCTGACGGAAAACAGCCCGACGAGAAGGGAGGCGAAGATGGCGATGACGTAGAGTACGATCTGGCCGTTCTTCCCCGTGGCCGGCTCCATCAGGAACAGATGCAGCACAAAGACCATGACGGCGCCGAAGCCCGCGCACAGCATGAACGTCGCAATGCCGAACAGCAGGCGCAGCATGACGACGCCGACGAGGATTCCCGCGAGGGTGGCGAGGGCGACGACGACAGCCTCGAGCAGGGACTGGCGGTCGGTGCCCGGGTGCTCCTCCGCGATGAGAGCTAGACCTAGCGCGGTGATGATCACGGCGGTCGGGGCGAAGCCGATGAGAAAGACAGTCGGCTTCAGGATGGTCCTTCCGGAAAAGGCGACGATGACGCCCGCGAAGAGGGCGAGGGCGACCAGCCCGTCATGATGCGACGCGGCGTAGGCGTTGACGGCCGTGAAGAGGGAGTTGGCCGAACCTGAAACTGAGTCCACCACGGTCATCGCGGTCGCCACTAAGCGAGCTGCCGGACCCCGGGCTCAACTGAATCGGTTGGCCAGGCGCATGGTGTCGGCCTCACAAGGCCTAAGAGAGAGAGGGCGGTCGTGTGTTGTTACCAAGGGACGGCACAGGGGTTGAGGTGGGACAAGAGTGGGAATGACGAATCCAAAAAGACCTCAAAATAACGTTTCGTTTACAAGTCAGTAGCCTCACCTCCGCAGCTGTAAGCAGGCGAGGCACATTCGCATAAGACTACGTGGACACGTGTAATGGAGAGGTGGTCGAGATCTCGATTGCCACTCCGCGCTGTGATTAACATTATCCCTTTCAACCCCACACCCCCCCATGCGTGCCTGGCGTCTCTCTGGCCCCGCTCCCCCTTATCCCCCCTTTCGACTCAAAACTTGAACAACATGAAGGCCTGCGATTTCGCTTTCGTCCAACCCATCGTCGTCCCCGCCCGACCGCACCGCCACCATGTCCACTCATCTCGACCGCCGCACTGCCTCCCCAAGCGCCCAATGTGCACCCGCCTCCCCGCGACTCCACACATGACCGCCTCGGACCGTTCGACAGAGTCGCTCCCCATTCCATTCGCCCCACAAACCTCAGACGTGTGGGAGCTGGACTTCTATTCTCGCCCCGTCGTTGGGATGGACGGCAAGAAGCTGTGGGAGCTGATCATCACCGACACCTCGGCCGCGTTCACGCACATCGAGGCCATCCCCAACTCCATGGTCAACTCGCGCGAGTTGCGAAAGCGCGTGCAGGCCGTCATTGATGACGCCCAAAACCCACCAAGGGTCATCCGCTTCTTCCGCACCCAGATGTTCAACATGATTAATATTGCCCTGTCGGAAATCGACGTCCAGGTCGCCCCATCACGGAAAACTTACGCACTGTTTCAGCTGCTGAAGGAGAGGGAGGAGACGGTTTATGTCAAAATGCCGGGCTTTCAAAAGTCCCTAACGAGCCAGGCTACGGTCTTTTCGGGCATTGACCTCGTCGTCATACAGCCCTTGCCGGATGCCCTGCGATGCGAGAGCTTTTCTTTTGGTTCGTTTCCGCTTGGTCAGCTGGAGGAGTTTTTTGACACCGCCAATTCCAAGGACTTTTTCGGCGACTGCTGCCTTGTCGACCCAAGCGTGCCGAAGGATACCTTGGTCCCTGGACTGGTTGTTTTCTCCAGACGTGCTTATCCTTTAGCTGCCTGGATTAGTGGCACGGAGCTCGCTTTCATCCGCGCTACCCTGGAAAGGCAGGAGATTGCCTTCGAGTGTGGCTTGAACACCGTGTACAAGTTTGCCCAAATTACAGACGACATACAGGACGAGGCGAGGACTTTTCAAGCAGGCAAAGCCAATACGGCAGGCCTCCACTTTCTAGCCGTCCAGACTAGCTCAGATGCAGAAGAAATAGACGGTATGTGGTTGTTGCGTGAAACTTAAACAACGGTTACGTGGGGCCGGCCGCACGTCAAAATGGACTACACGCTTTACGGATTGCCGAGCTTGCTATTTGGACTGTTCTTGTACAAGAAGAGGATAGGTAGCAGGCCTGCTGGACTAATATTTTTTTCCGAATTGGCTCGTCTCTCGCACGTTATTCCTTGGATGCTCCGCCCACCGCGTTTGACTACGGCCATGTCCGTGCGAAGCCGCCGCGAAGGCCGACAAATTTTGATGCATGACTTGCGGTTACGTATATTCGCGACAAGTGTATCTTGCTGTGCATTGACCAAGAATGCAGCATTAGAAGCATTCCCTCTGTTGGGAGGTTGTCTGCCATACACTGTTATATATATCCACGAATTCTACTACGATAGGCCCAGCACTTTTTGAAGAAGGGTGAACAGCGAGGGTTAAAGACGACAGAAAAATCCTATTGTAGCCCTCGTGCTTATTAGGCCTCCTGCGAGGCCAAAACGGTTCAAGGGGACAGGTGTCATACTTGTGCAACACGAGTGAAGCAGAGTGTCGATTTTTACACTGTCGGTGTCTCAAGTCTACTAGGACATCTAGCGATTATGGGAAGCGGCGATCTCGGGATATCAGTCACATAGACTCCGGAAGGTTCCAAACGTCGACCAAGACTTTGTTCGAACCTGTCCCTTTAAATATTTCAAACTGCGGAACAAAGAACACGCACGACTGAAGCGGCATCACCAGTCTGATTACGGCGGCGCA
The DNA here is from genome assembly GCF_000350225.1 of Chondrus crispus. Lineage (NCBI taxonomy): Eukaryota > Rhodophyta > Florideophyceae > Gigartinales > Gigartinaceae > Chondrus > Chondrus crispus. The sequence goes on along the minus strand of NW_005179101.1, from coordinate 41,243 downwards.
AGCCTCCCAGAGGTCTTCAGCTTGATGGTCAAGTGATAGGTAATCACGAATCTGTGCAACATATAAAGCGAGATCCCCCCATTGCGGCAAACAGTCGCCGATATATAGTACAAACTATCCGTTCGAAACATACCGCAGGTACACGGTATTCATGGTACACAATCTTGACGAGAGAAGTGCGGCTATCTTTTCGGGCGCTCGCGTGTTGGTGTTCAAAGAGCATTGAGGACCAAAACTGGTATTTACAACGATGCGCCCCCGAGAAATCAGTTGTACGCCAGATACTTGGCCGTAGCGCTGAACTTGGCATATCCCTGAATGACCTTTGCGATCGAGTCTAAAAAGTCCTTCTCTGTAACGGTCTTACGCCTCGCGCGTATAGCGAACATGCCCGCCTCGGTACAGACGGAGCGAATATCGGCGCCGGTGGAGTTCGGACAGAGCCTAGCCAACAGGTCCCAGCGGATGTCCCTCTCGCAGTTGATCGAGCGGCCGTGGATCTTGAAGATCTGGGTGCGGCCCTCCAGGTCCGGCAGGCCGACCTCGATCTTGCGGTCCAGGCGGCCTGGGCGCAGCAGAGCAGGGTCCAGGGTGTCCGGGCGGTTGGTGGCCATAAGGACCTTGATATTGCCGCGGGCGCTGAAGCCGTCCAGCTGGTTGAGGATCTCGAGCATGGTCCTCTGGACCTCGTTATCGCCACCTTGGCCGTCGTCGAACCTGGCGCCGCCAATGGCGTCGACCTCGTCGAAGAAGACGATGCAAGCGCGCTTGGTGCGTGCCAGCTCGAAGAGCTCACGGACCATACGGGCGCCCTCGCCGGTGTACTTCTGGACGAGCTCGGAGCCGATGACGCGGATGAAGCAGGCGTCGGTGCGGTTGGCCACGGCGCGGGCGAGAAGGGTCTTGCCCGTGCCGGGCGGGCCGTACAGCAGGACGCCCTTCGGCGGGTCGATGCCGAGGGCGACAAACTTGTCCGGGTTGAGCAGCGGGAGCTCGACGACCTCGCGGATGCGCTCGATGGACTCCTTGCAGCCGCCGACGTCGTTGTACGTGACGTCCGGCTTCTCCTCGACGGTCATCATGGTGACGGAGGCGTCGATCTTCGGCGGGAGCGGGATCTGGATCTGGTACTTGTTGCGGTCGACGCCGACGCGCATGCCCTCCTCGATGTCGGTTGGGGCGACGCGCTCGCCGAGGGAGACGACAAACTTGGCGATCTGCTTGACGTTGATGACGTACTTGGGCTCCTCGTTCTCCTCGGCGATGATCTTCGTGCAGCGCGCAACCTGCAGCGGCTGCTCCTCCATGACGCACTGCTTGTCCTTGACGAGGTCCCATTGCGAGGGAGGGGCCAGGCCGGTGTCGGACTCTTTGATGCCGCACAGCTCGTCGACCTGCTTGACCTTGTCCTTGATCTCCTTCTCGAGGCGCTTGATGCTCGTCGAGTACGGGCCCAGGCCGTAGGTCTTGAGCAGGGCGATGTCGCCCGCGTCGAGCGTCTGGATGGGCTTGTCATCCTTCTTGTCTTCGTCGGCGGCCACCATGGTTGAGTTGCGAGTTGCGGGGCGGGGTGGGGGGGGGGGAGGTTGAGGCGCACGAGCAGCGGAGGCGGGCAGACCGCGGCTCCATCATGGCACTTCGGGGACTCCCGCGCCAGCACGCACACGTGTCGCGCAGGGAGCTGGAAGCCGGTTCTGTAAGGCGGTGCTGACAGCAGTGGGATCCACGTGGCGGGGGCGGCGGAGGAAGCGATGCATCGCGTTGGCTGTGATTTTGATTTTGACCCCGTGAAAGCTATACAATGGTAGTATGACAAACGCGCGAAGACCCCTACAATTGTCTACAATTGTTACAAAATGCGGTTTTCACAGTGACGATCTCGACGACTGTGAAAACGGCTGTTGGTAAGATTTTCCGGACGTTTAGCATCAAAACCCTATTTTCACGTTTTAATTTTCGTTGTACATGTGTCGTCGCTGTCGGCAGTAGTTTCTGTCATATCGAAATGTTGCGCATTGCTGTTCCCAATCTTCAAATCTTCGAAAATATTACCCAAGGGTACTGCTAGCCCTACTACAGTACCGTGGCCAATTTGTCACGGTGGAAAACACCATCGGCACGGGGCAAATGACCCCCAGAAAACAGACAAACATTACACTGATCACAGCAATTAACCTGGGCCAACTTAATTCTGAAGCCCCTTTTTCAGGTCTATAACCATGTTTAACATGGTCCGGATTAATTGTGAACCCAGATTAATATATGGTCAAATCAGATATAACATGGTCCAGTTTATTTATGAACCACTGGATTAACCTTGATTTCTAACATTGCTGACAAGTATTCAAGAAATTACGGCTCCACTTCTTGCCCATTGAAATGGACACGATGCTCGGATATTATTGTCTGCAGCTCAGAAAAGAGCTGCTTCTCTTCCCAAAGACCATATCGAGGCGGCGACATGCGTTCTCGCCCTTTTTGAACTCTAAATGCGACTTATCATAAGACTGTTTCCTCCAGGTCAAAACCAATAATAACCTGGTCCAGTTTATTTCTGAATCCAGGTTAATATATAGACCAAGGTTAATTGCTGTGATCAGGTGTAGTCTCGGATTTCCCATACAGGTATTCGCGTTGGCACGCGTGAGCGGGCCGCTCTGACTGGCGCGCGTCTCAACCGCAACCTCCTACTCGCCCGGCTCCACCACTTCCGTCCTTCCACTTGTCCTGCAGCTCACCGCCCTCGCCGCCTCACCTCCTCGTGCTCCAGCGCCCGCACCTTCACCTGCCCACGTACGAGTACATCACCTCCGCCCGCGTCCATCAATCTCCACCCCGCTCCCCGCAGCATCATAAACACCCCCAGACGACTGGAGGTGTATGCGCAGTTCGAGCTGTAGACCCCGGATCGGAGAAGGGGTGAAGCGGGCCAACCAGCTACGGAACCGGGCTCGGGCCCGGGTAGCGGTGGTAGAGCGGGAGCGAGCAGGGACACGCGCACGCACGAGCGGATCGACGCCTCGACTCCCCGGAGCAGCAGTGGGTGACGTAC
>NW_005179101.1:32877-37792 GCF_000350225.1 Chondrus crispus | reverse complement strand
TGTCGCTCTCCTCGTCCGCGCAAATCCCCGTGCAGATGCCCGCCCAGCGCCGCTGCATCACCAGGGACCCTGCTGTCGACCGCGAGCTCGCCTTCAGGGAGATGATGCAGACCGCCTCGCCCGTCACGCCCCGGGCGAAGAGGGCCCCCGTCGGGAGGAGGCTTACGTACGAAGAGGTGCGCGAGGCACGGAGGAAGAAGCTTGCAGAGGAGCAAAGACGCGTTGGTCTCAAGCTCAGGAACTTGCACATGGGGTCCGTCCCGAAGAATACAAAGCTGCCGGCGCTTAGGAAGGAGGCAAGGCACCCTGCGCACGGCTTTTCGGACGACGGGGTCAGGTGGAGATGAGGCATGGGAGCGAGGGTTGGGAGAGAGCCTTTTTTTAACTGATCGTGTAGCGAGTACGATCTTGTTGTTCTTATTCCTGTACTGTATAATCCGAGTCGGCGCGTAACGCCACTTTTATTCCTGCCAACGTTCTCTTCCCACCACTGCGAGTTGCGCCCGCCTTCACGTCGACCCTGCTTTCCGTTTCGTCACGGCCCGCGTCCTTCTCTTCGCCACGACGGCCGTCTTGCGCTTCTTCTTTGACGGCGGCTCCTCCTCATCCGCCTCATCGCCATCGCTCTCGTCGTCGTCGTCGTCGTCGTCTCCCTCACCCCCACGCCTGTACCCCCAAGCCCCGCCACCACGTCGCCGCCGCTCTTCCCCCCTCGGCGGCGGCGTCCACAGCACGACGTCGCCGGACGCGACCGTGAGCACGCCGTCCGCCACCGGCGAGAAGCGGTTGGTGGTGCAGATGAGCGTCACGGCGGGGTCGATGAGCGAGTGCACGACCTGCCCGGAGCTTGCCGCGAACATATCCACCGGGTGCAGCAGCACCTCGCGCCCGCCCTCATCCACGTACGCGTCGCCCATCATGCGCCCGCACATGAACAGGTCGTCGCGCCAGTCCTTGGGGTCCCACACTGCCCGGAACGCGTTGAGGTGTCGATGGAAGTCGTGCGAGTGAATCATCTCGACCGGCTCCACATCCGTGCGCGCGTTCACGTCGCCCACGAAGCCGTGCACATCGCCCCACAGGCGGATCCGGTTGTCCATGGACGTGCTCAGCAGCTTGGACCCCGTGTTCGGCGAGAAGTACGCGCTGCTCACGACGCGCCCGTGCTCGAACCACCCCAGCTCGGCGCCGCGCTCCATCCGCCGCGCGTCCCACACGCACACGCGCCGGTCATTGCTCGCCGTCGCCACCAGATTCCCCCCCGCGACGTTAACGTCCACGCACGTCACTTTGCTCTTGTGCAACCGCCAGCAATGCCCCTTCTCGCCGCCCTCCCGCGGGTCCACGCGCCACAAATGGCCGACACTATCCCCGATGTACAACGCGTTGCCGGCGCGCGCCAAGCTGTACCCCATCTTGAAATTGTGCTGCCCATGCCATCCCTCGGGGTTCATGTTGAGCACCTCGTCCCTGCCACTGACGCCCTCCTCCAGCCTTTCCTGCTGTGCGGAGCTGCCGGCCAGCTCCAGCGCGAGCCTATGCACGACGCCGTCCGACGCGCAGCTGTAGGCCTCGTCCCCTGCGGGCCCGAACGCGAAGGCGGTGACGTTGCAATGGTGCACGTAGGCGGCGCTGGGGGCGGCGGCCGGCAGCGCGTGTCCGAGCGGGTCGCCGAGGCGGACGTCGCCGACGGCCCACACGCGCACGATGCCGGCCTTGTCGCCCGTGACGAAGTGGGCGCCGGCCGGGTGCCACTCGGCGGCCGTGATGCGCTTCTGGTGGGCGCGGCGCACGCAGCGCGCGACGCTCGCGTCGAACTGGCGGTCGCGCAGGGCAACGGTGGCCGGCGAGCGAGCGGAGCCGACCTCGCGCGACTTGAGGAAGGCGGCGGCGGAGGTGGTGGGGCCCCGGCGGCGGGAGAGATGCGCGCCGGGTTTGAGACGGAAGGGGCACGCGTGCGAGAGGTGGCCCACGCGCTTGCACAGGTAGCACGGGCGGGTGGGGCAGGCGTGGTGTGTGTGGGTGTGCGACTTGCAGACGTAGCAGCCGACGGAATTGTACCTTTTCTGCAGGATGTACGTGGTGCGCGCGTCGCCGGCGGCGGGGAGAGGGGTCGGGTGAGACATTGCGGGTGGGAGGTGGGGGGGGGGGGGCTGGGGATGGGAGCAGGTGCGTAGAATAATATATATGTTGGCGGGCTGAGAGGAGGTGCATGACAGGACCGGGGGGCCGGCGTATCGGACGGTACAGCAGTCTACATTACGGGGCGACGCACAACGCGGGCAGCGATTGGGTGCGATGCGGTCGGATCAAAGCGGCGGATCAAATTCAGCGTCCGGACGTGACACAACGACTGAAGAAAGGCCTGATGCCTCGCTACAGCCCCTTGCGGCGGGCACTGCGCGCCTCGATCTTGCGCTTTCGCTCTTGCAGGACGGCCGCACGCCCGCTCGAGAGGCTGATGGGCTTGATGCCAACGCCGGCCTTCTTCTTGATGCGCCCGGCGACCTGCTCCTCGAACGCCCGCGCGGTCACCAGCTCGCGGCACACGGGCGCGGCCACCTCGCGCTGCCACTGCGCCACGGACGTGAACGGGAACGGCACCGAGGCCAGCGTCAGCTGTGTCGCCTGCTTGATCCGCCGCTCGTCCAGGATCACGTGCGACAGGTCCCGGTCCGCGCGAGCGCTGACCGCTTTGGAGCGCGCCGCGTCCAACCGCTCGCGCGCCGCCCGCGCAAACGCGCTTTCAGCCCGCCCTTTCTTGCGACGCTTCTTCATCCCGGCCCCGTCCCAGCTGCCCCACCCTGGCAGCACTTCTGCCCCCACGTCCGCAGCTTTGGGGAGAGACCGTCCGACTTCACCCTCCTTCATCGCAGCAAAGTCTTCTTCGTCAGCACCTCCTGCCCCGGAGAATGCCTTTGCCACCAGCTTCATCCGTGCCACGTCGTCGTCTTCCCAATCCGACCCGCCCTCATTCTCGTCTTCAGAATCATCGCGTTTGAAATGCACTTTCTTGTCCTTCCTGTGCTTTGTCTTCGCTTCCTCATCGTTTTCGTTTTTGACCCTATTTTCTTGCTTGGAATCCACTACCGTCATCGTCGGCTTTGTCCCCGTTTCCCTCCTATTGCGCTTCTTCTTACTCTTCTGCCACAACGCTTCATCCTTAGCATTACCTACTTCCTTGCTGGTCTCTTGTCCGCTCGTCGTCTTTATTGCCTCTTCCTTTCCATCACTGGATGCCATATCCACATTGCCCTCATCGCTCTCGTCACCGATCGTATCTGAACCCACCTGCGCCACTTCCCTATCCCCACCAGAACCCTTTGTCTGCATCCTCAGCCATGGATTGTCGCTTGCTGTCGTCGCCTTCAGCTTCCCATCTAGAATTGTCGTGAACCCTGCTTTCGTCTTTGTTGCCTCCATTAGAGCCTCGCTAAGCCTCTCCGCGCCACCAACCAAACCCCCACCCATTCCGGGCCGCGCGCTCTTCTCACTCTCTTCGTACTCCTTGACTACTCTTCGCTTCAGGGCCCTGGCGTCGTCCTCGTCGTCACTCACCACCTTCTCCTCGTCAGACAAATTCCCTTCTGTGCTTGTTCCTACTGCTTTCGCCGTCTCTTCGACAGCACCGCCTGAGAAGGACTGACGACCTCTTGAAGATGCCACAGTCTGTCCATCCGCTTCTTCCTCGTCGGAGCCTTCCATATTGATTTGGTCGAGCAACGCTCGCGCCTGCAATCTCTGCCGCTCGTCGGCAACCTGCATGAACTTCATTCCCATCAATCCCTTTCTCTTTGTAGCCTTCGAACCTGGCTTCTTTTCTTCATTCAGGGATTGACGTACTTGCTCCATCTCGGCGTCAAGCTGCTCCTCTGTCGCATGCTCTCCACCCTCAGAGTTGTCAGAATCACTGTCGTCAGAGTCGTCCATCATTCCTTCCTGCCGTCTCTTGAGGTCCTCGTGAAGCTGCAATTGCTCCTCAACAGCCGCTCTGGTCTCCGGATTTCTCTTGGTTTCCTTCCTCTGCAACTGTCTCCTCACCCACTTGGACGTGTTTTTGTGCCGCAGCGTCATGCGTTCCTCCGCTCGTTCCCTCTCCTTCTTCATCCGTTGATCTTCCGCGTCCTCGACATGGTCGCCCATGCGCCCTTCTGTCAGCTTCTCCTTCTCCTTTTTCAAAATCCGCCGATACTTTCTGCTCTTGATCTTCTTGATGCGCTTCATCTTACGCTCGTAGTGAAACATCAAGCTGCGCACCTTGGCCAGCTCCCGCCTCCTCTCCAGCAGCTCCTCCTTGGACACGCCAGCGACGCCCAGCTGATCCTGAAAGTCCTTCTCCTCATTCCTCACAACTTGCACATCGCTCCCCACACCGCCATCCCTAAGCATCCTCTGAATTTCCTTCTCATACTCCTTAATCGGCTTGAAGCCCTCCGCGACAACGCCCGTATTCCTCCCGACCGTCTCCGCGTTCCCCTTCGTAAAGTCCAACACGTCCTTTTTCCGATTCCTGGCGACAACCCCCGCCCACTTGGCGCTGACCTCCTCCGACGCGATCTTATAGGCCTCCCCGCGTTCCAGCCTGCCTCTGACAGGCTCCGGCAGCGGCACGGCCAGGGCCTTCTTCCCGCCTTCGCTCAGGCGGGCGACCTTCTTCTTCAGCTGCGCCAGCCCCGCGATGCGGTCGGCGTCCCCCGCGGCCGCGTCGCCGCCGCCCAGCACGTGCAGCATGCGGGCCATCATATCGCCCTGCCCCTGGCCGTCGCGGTGCGGCACCGGCAGCGGCTTCTCCTCGCCCGCCGGCTCCACGTCGCGCGCCAGCCGGCGCGCCGCGCCCGACACGTCGCGACGCCCCGTCGCCGCCAGCGTCACCGCGGACAGCACCGCGCGGCCCACCCGTTCGGAAACAGGCACC
>NW_005179101.1:31851-32777 GCF_000350225.1 Chondrus crispus | reverse complement strand
GGCTACGGCTCCGATGGGAGGTGGGAGTGGATTTCCTCTTCGGACTCCCCGCGCGGGATGCGGAAGCGCGGGTCTTCTTCCTCAGAGGACATCGCGGAAAGGGGGTGTGCGAAAAGGATTGGGGCGCTGAAGATAGGTAGGACGGTGCGGTTGGGATGGAGAGAGTGGTGAGTGGATGCGAGGGCGACGGCGGTGGCGTAGGAGAAGGCGCAAGGACATGGCGGAAAGACACCGTCGGTGTATGGCGATGTACACGAGTTCCACGTGGCTGTGTAGAACACGTGTCCATGTAGAGTGGTGATGGTACCGTTGACGGTTTTGGCTATACAGTAGTAACTGTATGCACAGGGGGTGCGTTCAGCTCCGAAGGCTACACGTAAAGTCGTGAGGAGAACAATAGATCTGTGGGTCGTTGTCGATAACTTTATTCATTCACGGGGGGGGGTGCTACGACGATGCGTGCTCCGGGATGCAGCGCCGTCTACAGCGCGGCCCTGATCCAGATGGACATGATGGCAGCGAGGCTAGCGCCGAAAGCGAGGCTCCTAGCGCCTCCGCCTGCGACCTGGGGCGCGGCGTATGCCACGACGTAAGCGGCCCTCGCGGCGAGATACCAGGCGGCGAACGCGTCGTTGAGGCTCTCCCCCTTTCCCCTGGCGACGGAGGCGGCCACGCCCGCGGCGAACAGGCCGAGCGTCTCCAGCTGGTTGACGTGCGCGCAGTTGAGCCGGTGCAGCAGCCCCGACGGCGGCAACGGCGCGCGCGGCGCCGTGTTGTCGTACTTCTGCTGCGCCTGCTGCAGCGTGACGCGCGCAAAGTGCGGCACGTACGTGAGCAGCGTCGCCAGCGGCACGGAGAGCACGGCAAAGCTGAAGGTCATCGTGGCGGGGGCTGGGAGGTGTCGGTGGGGGAGGGAGGGGGGGGGG
>NW_005179101.1:26959-31065 GCF_000350225.1 Chondrus crispus | reverse complement strand
AATTCCTACTATAAGAGTCTTGTCCCTCTCCACCGGGGGCAGTGCCGCCGCACGCGCAGTCGCCGCGCGAGAGGCAAGCGAGACGCCCGCCGTGCGCGTCGTGCGCCCGCTGCGCGACGTCCCGGCACGCGCAGTGCTGCGCTTCGCGCGCGATGAGATGCCCGGGGTGGCGTTCCACGCGCGCTCGGCCGCAGGCGTAGTCGGGGTGTACAAGAAGGGGCTCGCCGATGTGGTGGAGAGGTTTGTGGAGGCGGCGGGGGACGCAAATGTGGCCAGCGTGCACAATGTTGTGAAGACGGCAGATAGGTTGTGTGAAGCGGGCGGCGAAGGGTGGTGTGAGGCGTGTGGCGGAGTTGCAGCGGGGGAGCTTTGCTTTGGGTGCCAAGAGGCGGCGAGGAGGGCCGCTGGGACGGAGGCGGTGTTGAAGGTGCGCAGGGGCGGGGCTGTCGGGATGGAGGAGATGCGGAAGTGCGTGGAAGAGTTTTTGTTGTGAGGGCGGGGGAATGCGATGTGGGCATCGACAAATGTACAGCACTGTAAGCGAAGAAATGTATGCTGACAGTAAACTGAGGTGGTCCGTGACGGATACCAGAAGGATACCAGAAGGATACCAAAAGGATACCAGAAGCGAGCGATGTGCAAAAATACAGTGCACTTTTCATCCGTCAATCCAGACCTCCCTGGCACACATGTCTACACGCCTCTGCCACCGCCCTCCGCGCCACTTCTTCCCTCCGCCCTACTCGTCTACGCCCAGCCTCTGCCCTCCCCCCGACCACCAGTCCGTCCTCCTCCCATCCATCCCACTTCTCTCCGGCACTTCCCCGTCAACATGGTCCGCTTCCTCCGCTACTGGATCGAGCAAAACATGGAGTCGCCAGAGTCCATAGAGCGCGCCGCGCAGAAGCACATCGAAAAGGTACGCGCCCTTCCACAGCCTACACCCGCCCCGCCATAACTCGCCGTCGCCCACTCACACCTCTCCACCCCACACACCCCCACCCCGCCTCCTCCCAGATGTCCGAGGGCAGCGTCAAGCTCCGCGACCGGTGGGACAAACCGCCGAAGCCCGCGGGCTACTGGAATGCCCCGGCCGTCACCAGGTCCACCACGCTCAACAACGCCCGCGCAGAGGCCGAGCTGCTCTCGCCTTACGCGCGTCTGCTGCGCGAGATGGACGACGCGCGTAGCTTGGCCGACCGAAAGTAGCCCGATCCTCGCCCGCTTGCAACCGCCGCCGTCGTGCGCCGCTATAAATTATCTCGCGTTTTACTGCTTCGCGCCCGTGGCGAGAACAACCACATCGCGCCCTCGCCCACTCGTTTCCGCACTCTTGCTGCAGCCTCGGCCCCACGCCGCCGCATGCTACCACTTTGCCAGTAGGACAATACAAAAACTCATACAGTACACAACCAAACCCCCAACAACAACCGCGCCCCTAAAACTTGAACTTGACGCGCGGATCCCTATCGATCGCGGCGTAAACGTCGTATATTTGGCTTGCGGTATTCACCGGCGCCTTGAGCGTGATGGACCTGAACTTGCCCCTGTCGCGGTAGCTAGTCTGCACGAACTTCTTATCGGTCTCCAGCGCGAGCGCGACGCTGTCCACGATGTCGCCCATGAAGTCGCCCTGCGCAACCCCAACCACCTTGAACGTGAACACGCACGGGAAGTCCACCAGCTCGTCGAACACGCGCCCGCCGCCCTCGGAGTCGTTGTTCCCCGTGTTGTTGTTGAAGTTGTTCGGGAAACCGCGGATCATGCTCGACGCCAACCGCCGCCGCGGCACGTCGCCCGCCACGCGCGAACGCCGCCGCAGAACGGGCGTCGTCAGCCCCGCGCGCGAGGAGCCCAAGCGCAGCCCCGAAAGGCCGCCGCGCACAAATGCCTGCATTCTTGACACCGCTTCGCGCCTGTGCCGAGGAAGGACTCGCCTTGACGAGGTGGTGCTGCGGAAGGAATTAGGTATCGCGTCGGCAGGCTTGCGTTGGAGATCACCGACGGCAGACTCTACGTCGATGGTCTGTCGGTACCGTAGGCCTTTGGTGGGGGGACGCCTGTGTTGGGACTGACGTAGGAGCCTTTTTTGACCGAAGATTTTGGGCAGCTATCCATCCACAAAAATATACATGAAAAAAAAAAAACATTTTTGAAATAAGTTGTGGTCACGAAATCACTTGGTGTTAACAACAAGACTCTGCTTTCAACTTCTTTCGTAGCGAGTGCAGCATATTCGGTACCTCCTTGACCACGTGATTGCTGCTTGTTATCCCCACGAGTTCCGTGGTTATTTAGGGAATAGGCTGCTTTCAAGCCGCTTAGAAACTCACGTGACGAGTGCGCGCTGGGGCACCATGCCTTTCTCGTGAACAAACCAGAGTGGGTCCTTGTAATTAAGAACACATGAACTTGTGCTACATTGCTTGTTCTCAAAGGCGGTTCCTCTTCAGAAACTCGTAAAGAGTGCTCTCCAAAAGGAGCATATTCAGACTTTTGGAGGATTCTGTTTGCCTCCCCTGAGTTATTCTAGTTATCCCATTTCTTTCCTTTAGCACATGCCAAGTTTCGACTGCTGCGATCTAGGCACGGCATCCATTGAAATGATGAGTGCGCTTCAAAACTGCGTCGCTTGAATCAGCTTTTGTGGGTGAAATCGGTTCCCTGTAACGGCAACTCGCAGCAGCTCTTCCGGCGTCTAGCCTGCGCCTATGAGTTCACTGGGCGCTATCACAAGAATTGAGGTACCATACGGTCAGCACCCCCAGCATTAGATGCCATCATAGCGCACGTCAGTTTACCCTTCTTCCACTATGTGTCGTAGTGAGTTCAAGTGGGTCTGAGGCAACCTGCTTAAAGGAAACCCCTTCACACAAAAGGATGGGTATGGACTGACGTTCTCACAAGACGCACATGTTTGATCGCCAGAGCGTCTAGCCTGTGCCTATGAGTTCACTGGGCGCTATCACAAGAATTGAGGTACCATACGGTCAGCACCCCCAGCATGAGATGCCATCATAGCGCACGTCAGTTTACCCTTCTTCCACTATGTGTCGTAGCGAGTTCAAGTGGGTCTGAGGCAACCTGCTTAAAGGAAACCCCTTCACGCAAAAGGATGGGTATGGACTGACGTTCTCACAAAACGCACATGTTTGATCGCCAGAGGGGGGGGTGTCTGATTAGATATTTATATTTTTTTGGCTTTTTTTGGCGGGATTCGCATTTGTCTTGTTGTTGCCTCTGTGTACTTTTTGGCGGACTCAGGGACGCGATCTAATGACGCGATATGGATCAAAGCTGAAAGGTGGCGTAGGCTTGATGAGCAAATGGGGCCGTGGAATATTCCAAAGACGGAAGGGGGTTACAAGTGGGTCAAGACAAGAACAAAGAATAAACTAACTTATTTGGGCATCTCAAGGCTCCTTGACATACACGCCGTCCTTCCCGGCGATAATAACGGCGGACGACATGCCCAAGAACAGGCCATGCTCGACGACGCCCACAAGCGAGTCAAAGTCCTTTCCGGCCTGGACGGGGTCTCTAATGGGCTTGTCAAAGTAGAGATCGACGATATAGTTGTGATTATCAGTGACGTACGGGGAGGTGCCAGCGTCGTCCATCCTGAGCTTGGCCGTGCAGCCCTTGACGCTATCCAGCTCGACGAGTCTCTTCAAGTTAAACTGTGAGCTAAACGGGGTGACCTCGACGGGCATAGCGCCGCTGATGCCCAGGCCGTCAACGAGCTTACTCTCATCGACAATGACGATAAACTTCTTCGCCTGTACCTCGACCATCTTCTCCCTCAACAGCGCGCCGCCCCTGCCCTTGACGAGGTTGAGGTGCGGGTCGACCTCGTCCGCGCCGTCGATAGCGACGTCCAGGACGGGGTGCGTGTCCAGGGAGACGAGGGGGATGTCGAGCGCGACGGCCTGGTCGCGCGTGCGGACGCTGGTGGGGATGGCGACGACGTCCGTGAGCTGGCCCGACTTGAGCTTCTCGCCGAGGCGCTCGACGGCGAAGTAGGCCGTGGAGCCGGTGCCCAGGCCGACGACCATGCCGGACGCCACGTGGTCGTCCACGGCCTTGTAGCCCGTGAGGCGCTTGAG
>NW_005179101.1:11933-26859 GCF_000350225.1 Chondrus crispus | reverse complement strand
CGGCGGGTCGGCCATGCGCGGCGGCGCGTGCGGGCGGCGCGCGATCGGCGCGCGTGCGAAGCGGCGCGGCGCGAGCGGGTTGGCTGGCGCGTGCCGAGGCAGCAGCGTCGCGCCGGCGAGGAAGGCAGACGTCATGGTGGGGGCGGTGCAGGCGTGCAAGAGGGGAGGTTTGAAGGGGTGGTGGGGCGAGGGGATGGCGGCGGTCGCAGGGCAGGGGGGAGGGAGGGCGAGGCGTGGCGTGGCGCATAAGGGAGAACAAAGACGCGCCAGTGGCGAGCTGCAACGCAAGACCGCGGATGACCAGCGCCTCAGAATTGGGGAAAATGGGAGAGCACTGTACAGTGTGCCTCTGTGAAGTTCACAGACAGTGTGAAGCAAGGAGTTGTGTAAGCAGGCGGTAGACGCGATTTGCATGCAAAAACAGTAAAAAGTACAGACTCTGTAGTAAACTCCCGCTACCGCACCACAACTGCACTATTGACGAGGTACTCTCTGTACTCTCTGGAGTACAGAGAGCACTGCAGTACAGAGAGTACCTCGTTAATAGTGCAGTTTTGAGTAGTGCAAACCGTCAATGGTGCAGTTCAAAACCGATTACAGAGTATCACGACTCTTGACATGTGTGAAGCGGGTATTTCTTCAAGTTAAGCTACGCTGTAAAAGTGTTTTTTCCAGATCTCCCTTGAGTAGTGCAACACGCCAATAGTGCATCATTTCACCTCGTGGCACGGTACTGCACTATTGAGTGGTATGGACTGTAATCCCCTTCTTTTCCTCTCTTTTCCTATTCCCCTCCAGGGGGCACAGTATACTGATACTATACCCTTCTCATCGTCTGTGTTCCTACCCCCCAGCTCTCCTGCCCCTACAGTATGAACATATTCGGGTGAACAGCAGACGGAAAGCACTGTACACTGTATCTGGCAATTTCTAGATGGACCCACTGCGTCCATCCAGAGCGTCCACTTTATCCACTCCATTCCATTTATTTATATTGAAACTTTCATTCCAAAAAGTTTGGAATTTATTATATATTCGAACTTTTTCGCATTTTAGGGTTTACGGTATCGACTGTGAGAAATCACTTGGGACAAATGGCATTTATCCCAACATATTATTCACATCCAAAATTTTATCTTTGAAATGGATTTACGGTAGGCTGATCTAGAAAGCCGGCGTGAGTATTACCATTACGGCACGTTTTCATCACAGCCTCCCCTGTTCCAGATCTATGCCATAAACATGCCTCTCCACCGGCACCGCGATCACACACCTGCTCGAACTAAACAAAGAAGACATGACTGGCTGCAGGCTGTCTCTACTATAGCGCGACGGAGGCAGACCAGCGCCAACGGATCTATCTTGAGCACAGCCTTGGTACTGGCAGCTCAAGCATACGCTGAAGCGTATCAATGCTACATGACGTACATGCGCAGATGCATAGACATATCTCTATCAAATTTCAGTAGAACATTGCAAATGATATATGAAGTTGCATGCATTTCTCTCTTTCGCTTTCGTCACAGCAACTTGAGCCAAATTGCAGAAGCTATTGCAAGGCCATAAATGCAAGTCAGAACCATATGCAACGGATATTCAGTAACACGCCTCCAGGTTCCGCGCGTTGTGCTGCTCCGAATGTCATCACCAGCTCGCTGGAAAGACCTCCAGACGTTGCTCTCGAAGCATACACCTCAGCTCTCAAACATTTTCTCCGAGAGAATCGAGGCTTTTGTCAAGCAAAGAGAGCACTGTATACAGGGAAACATCGATGCCGAGTTTCTCACTGCGCGTGCTGCATCATACGCTGCGGCAGTAGAGAATAAAAGCGAAGCGCTCTGCAAATGCGTAGGTTTCATAGACGCTACCAATATTTCGATCACTCGGCTTTCGCGAGACGGACTTCAGCAGCGTGTGGCATACAGCGGTCACAAACGGAACCACGCAATTAAATTCCAAGCAGTCACATCTCCTTTTGGGCTCTTCCTGCACCTCTTCGGACCTGTAGAGGGCAGACGCCACGACTGGACGCTGTATCTCAAAAGTGGTTTAGAGGAAAGCATGCCAGGTCTCACCCATATAGACGGTGATCAGTACGTTGTTTACAGCGACTCAGGCTACAACACACGCGTTTTCATGGCAGTTCCGTACCAGGGTTCGCACTTATCCCTATCTCAAAGAATGTTCAACGAGGCATTTCCAAAGTCTCGAATTTCTGTAAAGTGGTTTTTTAAAAACGTCAACGGTTACTAGACTATCTTGGACTCAAAAGAAAAATGAGGGTCAACGAGGCATCCATCGGAACGTTCTATATATCTGGTTGCTTACTAACAAACATGCGTAACTGTTTATACTCAAACCCAATTTCACAGTACTTTTCGTGTACTCCACCATCCCTTCAAATTTATCTTCACTATGAAGACGCATGACGTCCCGTAATCGTCTTCAAGACCGGCGTACAGCTGCCAACATATCCTGAAAGCCCATTAAAAAATTTTAATCTGACCGTGTCCCGCGCATCATGTCCAGAATCATTTTGAACTTCTTCAAATCCACTTCGTTCTGCTCCTTTCGTTCCTCTTTTCGCTGGATTCTTTCCACTTCGCGATCCTTAACCTCTTGGGCGTAACGCATTTTTTCGAATTCGAAACGCTGGCGCCCCAGCTCTATCAGACTCATATGGCCTTCTCGCAGTGCCTCACTAAAACCTGCTAAGCCGCTTTGATGGTGCCTTCCTGGTGAAATTGACATATTGCGACGCTTTTTCGCTTTAATCTAACAGGAATCACTTGGAAGCTCCCGATCGCCGCCGCTTTTCAAAGACCGGCGGACAAGGTCGTCTCCTGTCTGTTTTGTCTTGCGCTCGGCGTCCGGTAATACATCTTTTTCGGCTGTACGCTTATTATTGAGGTCTTCCCTGGCATCTGTCATACTACTTAGAAGCTCTTCCAGCTCTGTTACTTCCCTTCCTACATCTGACATTAGCCGAGTCTTGCTGTCTCCCTTGTCGAAAGTGTATTGTACTTTTTTGTACCCATCCTGTATGCTCTTGTGCGTGACGGGAATAAGAAGTGCGGGGTTTAGATTAGCATTGGGAGCAGCTTTTTTGAATCGCCGCTGAACTTCACCATAAGGGGCAATATGCGCCTTCGCTGCGGCAACCTCGCGGGTGAGGATCAGGTCATTGCTGGCGGAAAATGTCGGCTTTCTTTCGGCTTTGGTTGGCTCTACAGGCTTGGACGTAGCAACAGCTGAGTTTGGCCCATAAGTGCTTCCGCAATGAGAAGGAGTAGACGCATTTTCTGTGAGCGTTGCCACAGCGGCCGGAGGTCCGTCGTCTTGAACGACCTGGGCCATATCTTTAGATGGGCAGGAAAGGCCACGAGAGAGATGGGTTCTGGATCGGAGTCGATGTGAGTGCGACTGGCAGGCAGTCGGATGGAGCCCAGGTTGGCCACGCATATGTTAGTTTGGCGCCAGTTTCTGAGGGCCATTCCATTCATCGTGATTGGCAATCACGCAATCACGCAATCACGTCAATAAATGGTGCCTGCTCCCTTGAGGTTGGTTGTTTATATTTCGTTTCCTAAAAAATGGTCATGCTCATTAAAGAAATTACCAATCGACTTAAAATTAATCTTGTGCTCCAACTTCTTGTAATGCTCCTTGCAATTTTAAAAGATTTGAACCCCATTCAAATAAGCAAGAAGTGCGTGAACACATGCACATGCAAAGCCGTGGACATGTGCTTACAGCTACAAGAAGCACACGTTGGAGAATGGAACGATGCAGAACGACGTTAAATTAATGTCGTGATCGCGTGATCGCGTGATTGCATGATTGCCAATCACGATGAATGGAATGGCCCTGAGAGACCGGATTTCTCACACGATTTCACGATGTGGCCACATTTCAGCAACTTTCATTGTCGCGGAACTCGAGAGAAACTGCACAACGTGCGTGGCGATCGGTACAATCCGAAGCTGGAATAGCACGTACGATAGATGCGCTACGGGAAAAGGTGGTTGAGGAAAAGGGAGTAGTTTATTGAGCTCGAGGAAGGGCTAAGGCTGCGACCTTGGCGTGGCAATGAGACCGTGTCGATCACTGCAAACTTCCTCCTACTCTCACGATCAGGAACGAGGCAGCTGACTTCGTGCTAAGTACTGTGATGTGCACGTCGCGATCGGGTGCGATATCACACGAGCGCACAGAGCGCAACTCTCACATCCCTGATTTGAGTTAAATCCGTAAGGCCCCAACATGCCCCCGCCCTTTTGCTTGAAGAACACTGGTGGACGGACACTGCTGGAAGGACACTGCTGGAAGGACACTGCAATTATCTACAATCCCTCCAGTTGCGCGTTGCACTCCATAGTTGCTATTTAAATGCAGTACCTTCAAGCTTGTGGCACTGTTGTAGTTAGAACAGCTCCGCGCAATAACCCATCTCCTCTCCACAAGTTTTATCCTCTCTCGCATATTGAGCGACGAGCGAGGGGCCCTTTCTAACCGTTGTACTGCGGCTCCTAGCCATTTTCATTCCGCAACACGCCGTCCTGCACATCCTTTCGTATCGGTCGCAATTGGAGGGCTACGTCCTTGACTACGCTTTTCTTCGGAACACCGGTGTGTGAGGATGTCACGCTCGGAGTTGCGAGATGTTGAGACGGACCCAAAGCTGGGTGTACGTGAGGCGCTTAGTCCCAGGTCAATCATGAGATACGAAATATCGGACCTAAAGTCCGGGGGTGTACGTGAAGAAATTAATCCCAAGTCACTCAGGAGAGCTGAAATATCAGCTTGGGAAATAGAGGCGGTTGTGTGGGGCGATGGATCACGTGGCAAGGACAGTCTCACATTGAAATTCGGGAAATTGTATGCGTCTGCGCTAATGACCGGGGGGCATGAAAACTTCCACGAGGTGGACAATTCTTCACTCCAAGTCACGCCGAGTGGCTCGAGAGCAATTTCTTTCAACAGTCGTGCCCTAGATAAGGATCGAAAAATTTTCCCACGCGCTTGCTTGGTACCAGCCTTCACTAACACCCGTTCTCAAGTTATGGGTGCGGGACGTGAGAACCTTGTTCGGAGTCGGTCCTAGAATTTGTCAGACGCAATCCAGGAATAGTTGTGATGCTAGGAGGTCCCGGTTCGAGGAAGCAAAGTAATGCTTTAGCTCGCTATCATTTGTTGCATGAGCATCTTCTGTCCGCCAGCAGTTGTGACTTGGACTGTTTACCAGCCGCCATTGTAAATGCCGGTGGGGCTTGGCGTGGGTGGGGAGTGGCGGATAAAATGCGAGCTCAAATGTTGGCGGAGTCAATGCATTTCACGAAAGTCGGACAGGTGGGAAATGTTGTTCATCGGATGGGGATCAACTGTAGAATCAGGAAGCCGAGGAAGGGTGTGAGAAAGATGTTACACCTGGATTAGTTGAAATCGCCTTTTGCATGGCTAGCTGAAGACGCGAAAGGTGTTTGGATCATGCGCCTCGTCCAGGCGAATGTTGTGGATCACTGTATCGATTTCGATGCTGATAAATCTGTCATATATGACTCCGAGGAAAAACATCCTATGCGATTGACACAAGAGAGCTTGGAGATGTGTGGTGGTCCAGGGGCTAAGAGACTTAGGGTAGCCGAAATGTTCCAACTTAGTACGGCGAAGGTCAATAAAGTCGACTGACCAAACAGTTCGTTCACAATATTTCTCAGGCTCTTACAATCCACTGCTCCGGTGTTACCTGAAGCGTCCCTTCAGCGATTACCCTATGCAGCTGTGCTTGGGACATGTACTTTGTAAGTCCATCAGCTATATTGTTCGAACTCCTAACAAACCCGATGTCTGAAATGATCTTTTCTTTGAATCCCTCTCGCGCCTCGGCAATATCAAGCATTGTTCTCTGGTCAGAGGTGCGAAAACCCTTCGATATGACATCGAAAAGTGACTTGCTATCAGTTAAAAACTGGACAGGTACCCGCTTTCCCAGTACAATTGCAAGGTCCTGCGATAGTGCGGCGGCGGCATCGAAGAGATCACTGAAAGAAATAACTTCACCTGCCATGACAGACCGCGTCACTCGACGAGCTTTGTAGGACTTGAAGCAAATGGGCACGACGTTGTCGTGTCTGTCACCAAGAAATATTATGTACCCGAGCTGAGATGAGAGGTCTGCATTGTTCGCAAAAGATGCGTCCGAGAATCCAATAATGTGGATGCTTTTGGTTTCGAGCCGACGGACCTTAAGGGAGAGCTGATTTTTGATAGCGTACTTGACAGCCTTATTCAAGCGCTTGATGACTTGCTTCTTACAGCTTTCAAACATGCTTTCGGTAACTTGGGCAAGCTGTGATATCTCGAATAAGCAATCTGGTCTGGAGTTAGACAACCACGCTAACCGCATTCTCATTGAGCGAAACATCCCCAACGATGCGTCTGAATTGAGGATCTCGAGTTTGCGAAGGTACGCATGTTGATCCAACATAATGTTTCCTTCGCTGTCACGGCTGAGTGAAAATCCAGTAAAATTGCTCGGTATCTGTTCCTCTTCTGCCATCTCGAACTTCTCGCCTGTCTTCCTCGATATCTTGCGGAATTTATCATCACCTGTGCGGATGATGTCATCTACATAGCTGCCACTGAGTCCTCGAAGAATCCCGTTACTGGTAAGATAATACAAGGCGGGGTCAACCCTAAAGGGTTTCATTCCGAGGTCAGCGCGGTGATGCTATTCCAGCGTCTCATGCCATAAATCACCAGATTCGCAGAGTCCATACAAGGGCTTTAGTAGCTGAAAGCACTGTTCAGGGTTCAGTTCGAACTCTGGGGCAGGCCTCTTCAGGAATATTTCCCGGGAAAGCGGTTCTGCAGCTTGGAGATAGGCTTCCCTTACGTCCGCAGTCCATATATCGAAGCCAAACGTTGATGCCATCGCTAGCAAAAGCCTTATAGACTGTGGCTGGAGTGTCGTCGATGCGTGCACCATCATGTCCTTGAACTTGTCACGGTGTCCTCCAATGACGTACCTAGCCTTATACTTGACCTTTTTGTCTTCTGTGGACTTGATAGATAACACGAAACGTCCTGGCAGTACATTTCCATCCGGAGGTATGTCCTCTTTGAGAATTACCTTGAATGTTCCCCTGCGGAGAAGATTCCCAATCTCCTTGGTTTTGGCATTTTCCATTTCCTTGCTGTTTGCACGGGGGTCACTATTGTCGATTATTTCGGTCAAGAAGAACTCTTGTTCCTTCGGATTCCCGAACTGGCGAAGACTTTGCCCTAGATCGAGCATGAATGAATGTGCCAAAGTATCTGCTGCATAGTACGGCTTCACTTGGACGACGTTGAATGGTCGCGCTGCGCCAATCTTTACGTCTTGCACGTACACAAGCTTCTTCTGTTCGTCTGTAGTCATGACAGTAAATGGTCCCATCCATTCTCCAATTCTGTTGTTAACTACATTCTCCCTCCAAACCAATACTCGATCACCAGGTTGATATGAGCGATCAGCAGCAGCATTGACAGCATAGGTAATGGCACGCTGTACGCGGAGTTTGGCCATTTGAAGTTCCATTTCATTCCTGGCTGTGGTAGCACATTTCTGCACGACCCGAACGAGTGGATCTCTCACCCTTGATCTTCGATTTTGCGTATGCCTGAGGGTATTCACCGAACACTAGAGCCGATGGAACGAGATCTTCCGGACCGAGGGTATCGTTCATCGATTTAACTGCTAGTAACAAAGCTAGAGTCTTGTCGCTGTTGGGGTGCTCTACCATTAGCTTTCGATATGTGTTCCGGAGGGGTTGATGGAATCTCTCTCCCAGGCCTAGGCTCGAATGGGCTTCAACTCCAGTGCGGTCAACCTTGACATCGGAGGCTGCTGCGATATTGATGAATACATCACCAAATTGACTTCCTTGGTCAGTAAGTATACGATTCGGGAGGCCCGTGTATATTGCAGCCCAGCACTCGAGTATAGTCTTCCATACTGTCTTTGTTGACACATTTTTGAGGAATCGCGGCGCGCTAAATTTGGTTCCTTCATCGACAATGTGAAGAGCTGGACACCCGTCGATATAGACTAAGTCGAGAAATATCCGTTCATTGAAGCGAACGTTCTCAGCGCCAAATGAAACCCTGAAGCGAGTTGGCGCGTTTTGGATCCTCTGGCATGGGTCACACCTTTTGCTTATGTCTTCGAGTACCTTAAGCGTCTCTGGTGTGGCTTCCTCGCGTCTTGCTCTACGAAGGAGGTTGAAAAGCTTACGAGAGGAAGGGTGGAAGAATTGCCTATGGAGCTTAGACAACTGGGTCCGAGTGTAGAAAATGCTTGGGGGGACTTCATTTCAGCGTAGAGATGTCCGCTCTTGGACCTCAGAAGTGGGACAGTCCACTCATCGATGTACAAAGGCTTCCCGTCCTGCGTCTTCGTAAAATCACGTTTTATGAGACGGTTTGAAATAGTACACGGTTTAATTGATTCTTTGTCGAGGACGTCCATTCCAAGAAGTGCGGGGATGTCAGCGTTTACGACATCTATCTCTATCATAATTGTCGGAGTACCTGTTCGGGTGAATAACGGAATAGAGACCTTCCCGAGCGACTCATACACAGCATATGCAAATCGGAAACGGTTGGTAGATGGCTGCACATTCCTAACGCGAAGTCCCAAAGCAGTGAGTATTCGGTGCAACTCCTTGCGACCTACAACAGATTTCGGAGCTTCTATGTCGCAACAAAATCCAACGGGACTTGAGTTTTGGAGTTCGGCTGATACCTTGGAACATTTCAAGTTCGTGAGAAATACGTCATCCCATCTTTTATCATCTTTGAGCCTTCTCCGTCGGTGCTTCGGATGCCATCGAATCTTTTCATGGCGACGAAGTTGGGGCTTTGCTCTTCGTCGCCGTCCTGAAAATCCAGGGGGGGCTCGTACTTGCTACCTTCATTCATCTCCTGCATGGAGGCTGAAAGGTGGTTAGTGAAGTACTCCTTGTCGGAAGACTCTATTAATGAAGTCCTAATTGCGTCATGCTTGTTGCCAACGATCGAATCGAAAATGTCCAGTTCAGAGACTTCTCGGAAGTTGGCTACTACATCACTGCCCGCTCCATGTCCATCATCCGCGTCAGAATTCCGATTCCCTTCAATCTCTTCCTCCAAACCATCGACAAGTTCAGACATGATATGAACAGATGATTCGCCGTTCTTAAGGCGGTGACGAACATTGTCACGGATGGATCCCTTTCCACAGCGGTGACCAGGCTCCCAAGGTGCAGCGCACTTGTGGCATTCGTTCCTTTGTCTACTCTCCTCGAAGGTGCGTCCATGCTTGTTTCGTTCCTGAACATCGAACTTCCTTGGTGGACCGTTCTTAACGAACTTGGGACGCCTACCATACTGCTGGACGAATGTATCTTGCGTACTGGCATGATGGGTGCCGATGGCAATCTCGTTCATCCTACGTATCTGGTTCATTTCCTTGAGATTCTGAATGCTTTCGTGTAGCGCTGCCACAAACTTATTGAAGTATAAACCATCAGAATAATTCGCTGGATCGAGGTTTGGGACCAGTCAGTGTATTCTGCGACTGCCTTACGAAGGTAGTTGATCTTATGGGTAGCCTTCCTAAAGTCGGGATGGCACTGCGGGACAAGCTCTTCGATATAGTCCACAAGCCTACAGAGGCCATCGGTTACATCTTGGATCTCATTTTCCCGCATGAACGTCTTGAGTCGGAGAATATCCAGTATGCCTTTTATATACATCTGTCGGGCGTCGCTGTTATACTCCATAAGCATCATATCCCTCTTATGCTCGTAACTCATTGCATCATCGCAATTTGTAAAGTAGAAGTTACGAGCAGCACCATCGAATATGTGAAGGAAAAAGTCAGACATCTGACTGCGAGTCAGAATGTACTGGTGGCTGCAGATTTCGTACATCTTGATGGTGATCTGCACAGACTGAGACAAGTTCCCAGTAAGCTTACTGTCCTTAAACATCTGCTGAACATAATTGGCTTTGCGGGGGTCCTCGTATGCTTGGACGTTACTGGGGTTAGCGTGTGAATTGCCACTCTGATATTGCCGGTCACTATTACCAGTGGTCTGAGAGGGAACAGTAACCTGGGGAGGGACGCTTGCAGCACCGATCATGGCAATGGGGGAACCAGACCCGAGGACTCCGCGTACAGGATGGGGAGGGTTGCGGGCGTCCTGCCTAGATGATCCTATAGTAGCGAGAGTCTCACCAGTAGGTTGAAGTTTTGGTGAAATTGTAACACCAATTCCGCTTCCTTGGCCTTAAAGGGATGTGGCAAAATTCACATGAATATTACGTGCATTTCGATATCGATCGACCACCGATCGAGTTCCCTCAGGTGGGCAGTCCAAGAGATGCGAAAACCAGACGTGGAGCATAATTTTCTTGTCGTTTTTCTCTGTTCTCGTGAGACTAACTTGAGCGATATAAGCATCATCCACACTTGTAATTCCAAAGCCATAGAGCTAAGCAATGTCGTAGAGAATGACAACTGGGAATAGCGGAGAGCGAAAGAACTTTTCATCCAAGATTTCAAAGGCGGATGGGATGAGATCGCTAATAAAGTTGGCGACTTCCATTGGCTCAGGAGAAGAGAACTCCGAGGTATGGTCGGAAGACGATCCAGGAGCATCAGGCTTGAAAAACATGAGGGCAGACTTGGCAGCATTCATCAGCATCTGAAACGTATCATCGCAAAAGACGCAAACTTCAATCTTACGTAGTAACGCGGTATTTGCGGCAGCAAATTGATTTCGAGTAAACAGCATCTTGGATGAAGTGTTGAACCCGAAAGAGAAATTCAATATCTTCAACAATTGTTGTTTGTCAGAGTAGCGCGATAGAAGCTTGATACAGTATCTGAGATCGGAATCCGGATTGTCGCGGAACTCGAGAGAAACTGCACAACGTGCGTGGCGATCGGTACAATCCGAAGCTGGAATAGCACGTACGATAGATGCGCTACGGGAAAAGGTGGTTGAGGAAAAGGGAGTAGTTTATTGAGCTCGAGGAAGGGCTAAGGCTGCGACCTTGGCGTGGCAATGAGACCGTGTCGATCACTGCAAACTTCCTCCTACTCTCACGATCAGGAACGAGGCAGCTGACTTCGTGCTAAGTACTGTGATGTGCACGTCGCGATCGTGTGCGATATCACACGAGCGCACAGAGCGCAACTCTCACATCCCTGATTTGAGTTAAATTCGTAAGGCCCCCACATGCCCCCGCCCTTTTGCTTGAAGAACACTGGTGGACGGACACTGCTGGAAGGACACTGCTGGAAGGACACTGCAATTATCTACATTCATCACATCAAATTGTAGATTTCTTTAATTGGTCTGCAACGTGTATTACGTATTGCAGAAATCATTCGTGAAAGGTGCTACCGTAAACTCTCTATTAGAGAGATTACGAAGCTCTAAAAATACGACAAATTCACGACAAATCTTGGATATGCGGGACAGGTGTCATTGCCTAACGAGAATTGCTCCCTGCACCGTAGAATGATTTCGTTGGATGCAACCCCATAACGAAATTAAAAAAAGTACCTCAGAACCACCCCTCTATATGCGTTTGATTCAATCATGCTTTTGGTGCCGGAAACCGAGGAAGGACGTTTGAACACCCTGCATCAACGCCCTTTCCATTGCAAACAACATCACGCACCCCATCTATCCCTCTCACTCTCCACCATTTTGTATCCCCAACACCATGGCATCCCCCTCCTCTCGCGCATTCACACCTCCACTGACCCTTCCTGCATTGTCCCCGCCCCCTCCGTCTCATGAATCTTACGCCACCCTCGCCCGGACCTCTCCTGTTCCGACACGCCACGAAGGCAACACACCCACCTCTCAGACCACGGCTTCTTCCCCTCCGCCTGCAAACTCCATCTCTGCAGCCGCTCTCCAAACTGCACCTACGCAGTGCGGCGACCCCTCTTCCCCACATACACGCCAGCAAAAATTTGCTCCTCGCTCTAAGCGCTTCCGCTTCAGCGACTCGGCCGACATCCTGCTTTTGAAAGCGGTGTCGGTTGCGGAAGCGCATGTGGCACCATGGGGTCGAAAAGACATTTTATTTGAGGAAGCTCACTCTACATTCGTATCCACGGCGCCCCCGGCGTTGTTAGGAGATAAGGACCCGCCCTCCCAGAAGAGTTTAGAAGATCGGTTCAAGGTGGTTATCTCGAAACGACGTTCGGACAATAAGAAATCCATGGTATCGTCGGGACAAGTGGAGGTGTATGCGGAGAGGGAGACGCTGCTCGACGATCTCATTTTAGATATGGACGAGAACGCAGAGGGGGAGCGGGCGGCCAAAGACCAACGTCTGGAGAAGGAGAAGCGTTTGGCAGTTGCTGGGGAGGAGCTGAGGAGCATGGCGTTAAACCGGACAGCTCGTGGTGGGGGGGAGACCGCGGGTCATACTGTAGAGGTGGAAGCAGATAACCGTTCTCAGGGTACTGCTAGTCGCGCTTCGCCCGGAGGGGGGAGGAACCCCAATGTTGGGAAGACAAGGCGGAGAATCAATTACGAGTCCGACGAGGATACCACCGAAGCCCTTGTACGGGATATGGAGTCGCGTACGGAGCAGGACAGTCGGCGGGTGGAGTTGGAAGAGAGAAGATATGAATTGGAAAAGAGACGTGTGGAGGAAGAGGGAAAGCGGTTTGACGTCGTTCAAGCGTCAAAACGACGCAAGCTGGATGTAGAGGACAGAAAGATGGGTGTGGAAATTGAGGAACAGAAAATGGCCATTCTCGAAAGTAGCAAGATGATCGACGTGTTTGCGGCCCTTCCCAACAAGTTGCAGTGATCTCGCCCGCGCGCTTCGCGCTTCGCGCTGTGCGCGCCGCGCGCATATTTTACTCTGCATTGAGATACTGGGTCAGAGTGGGTGGGGCGCACTTGAAGAACGTTTGCACCTGCCCTCCGGCTTCAAGACATGTTTTGAAGTTCAGCAATAAAGCTGAGCTCATATATATGAGTCCAATGGGCGCCTGTCGGACATTTAGAGCACGTGCGTAGTCGTTTAGAGACCAAAGCTGCTTGAGGTCCTTGTAGCTCCATTCGACTGATACGCGCAGAGCACTCATCCTAGTATTATATATTTCCTGTTCTACAGATGCCCATATACGGGGAAATGCTACTTGCATACAGGGCCGGATCATATACGCAGCATCACCGTAGTGATAGTACTGCCTATCGACTATAGTTAAACAGCCCTGTAGTCGCTCCTCAAGTTTGCCCTGCCGGAGAAAGGTTAAGTCATGCCTTCGACCCACCTCAGGACCATACAAAGAAAATATTAATCCATCCGGTGTTGTAACTGTTTGATAGATTAGGCAGTGAATGCGCCTGTACCCCGAGTAGCAACTGCGTTGCATACTACCGTGTCCGCCTGGCCTGTTCATCTTGATCTTCGTGCAGTCAATAAACCCTACACAACTGTCTAGGGGCGCACCTGCATTTTGGATGCTATCTGCATACAAAAACGCCCTCTCCGCCAACATTCCTTCACGTAGATCAGTTAGCAGGTACCCCTCTCCCTCAATAAATGTTTCTAACACCTCCCAAAAGATTTCACTCAACGCAGGTGCATGCATACCGAATAAGTATTCGACATCTTTCCAACGGCATGGGGATGCAAGCTTGCGCATAACTATGCAACAGGCCGTTATAGGATCGCACTTGTAACCATTGCGCTTAGTCCTCCCGGATACCCAGCCCATGCATGCACTTATTCGGGTGATGTCTTTCACCTAGAAACGAAAATCCCTTAAGGACCACTCGTCTGAATACATGTTGAGGTTAGAAGTGTTAGAAGATATGCAGACAGATCTAAGCCGTATGCGTAGTATATCACCACGAGAACGCATCGCTTTGTCGCATTCTCGTATAAAATACGGCAAAGGTGCGTTAATTGCATGCAGTAGGAGCATGCGTCTGCGTTGATACCGATATCGCTGCATTGCACGCGCAAGAGAAAAATCGGTTTGCGGCATGATGGTTGCACTGGTTGAAAATTCGTGGTGATGGGTGAGAGGTTAGCGTTCAGACAGGATGGAATACGTATCGTAAACTTTAGCTTGTAGTGGGGACGTCTCTTACTCGCCGGCGATGGGATGCCGTGTGCTAGTTCTCATATTTACACCATATTTGGTCTTTCGTAATTACATATGAGAACAAATCTGCTATAAATGTTCCACAAAATTTTCCGTAGATTTGTAACGAGATTTAAGGATAAATTGTAGCTTCGTAATCTCTCTATTATTCCTCCCCACACGCAACGCGCGCCACGGAGCCCACTTGTCTGTACAGTACGGGTAAATTTATCACATTCACATGAATCACTTTCAGGTGAACGGCAACAAAGTAGGGGGGGTATACTTGTACAGTACAATCCTCTTCCCTTTTCGTCCAAATCCGCATCCCCTCCAATCCCGCAGATTCCCGCCTCACATATATCGCCCACGTGTCGCCTTACCATTCGCTGTCTCCTCCAACTGGGCAGCACGTCTGCGCGCGTCACCCCTACCCGCCCTGCAGCCCAGCCCCTCCACTGCCCCAGCCCGTCCCCGCGGCGCTTACACATCGCGCTCCGCCCCCGCCCGCCCTCTCGTAGGGTTTTGAAGCCTTACGAAGACCAAACAACTATATGGCGGAGAGCACGCACGACTGAATACAGTGGGCGCACTGGAGTGCACCGAAGGCTTTCACACTTCTCAGGCACTGCCATCATCGTCTTGAGTTATGCGTGCCCTCCGTGATGAAGTTCTTCGAGTGACATACTTTTTTGCGTACTGCGACGAATTCTATGTCCTCGATCTACCGGATCTACTGAAATGTTTTGCCGACATACACGGAGATAGAGA
>NW_005179101.1:6282-11833 GCF_000350225.1 Chondrus crispus | reverse complement strand
GCGCCACCACCCCGTCATCGACGTCGCCGACTCGCCGCCCGCCTCGCCGCCGCCCGCACGCCTGGAGCAGCTCGCCTACGTCACGCCCGCCGAGATCGGCATCCCGGACTCGGACCCCGTCGCCCGTCTGCGCGTCCTCGTCCACCCCGCCGCCGCAGCCCTCATGACCCTCCACGCGCACCTCATGAAGACCGAGGTCATCGGCATGCTGGGCGGCGTCGTGTGGGGCGGCGCCGTCGTCGTCGCCGAGGCATTTTCCGTTAGGGAGGTCGCCGATACAGAGCTCTCCAACACCGGACGTAACGCCTACATGGAGGTCGAGCTCGAGCCCGAGAACTCCGTCGAGGTCCTGGCCCGCATCGAGAGTAAGGGCCTGCAGGTCGTCGGCTGGTACCACTCGCACCCGGACAAGCTCTTCACCGTCGAGCCGAGCCGCGTCGATATCGAGAACCAGGCCAACTACCAGACCTTCCTGTTCAAGGACCGCCCGTTCGTCGCCGCCATCCTCGCCCCGTACAACAAGGACCTGCCCGGCTGCGCCCCGGCGATCGAGTTCTGGCAGACGTGGCAGCGCGACCTTCCGCTGCGCCTGCCGCACACCGTTGACGCCCTGAGCGCCGTGCCGCGCCCGGTCCTGCCCGACTACTGGCGCGCGGAGAGTCGCCCGTTCCCGCTCGCCGCCCTCGCGGACGAGGCCATGCTGCTCGTGGACGCCTACAAGGCCAGCGCGAAGCGCGTCCGCCTGGCCACTCGCTGGCGCGGCACCATGTCCTGCGCAGACAAGCTGCGCAAGGCCCTGCTCGCCATTGTCGAGCACGACGCCCCGGAGCACCCGCACCACCAGCACGACCTGTACCGCGCCTGCGTCCATCGCGTCATGGACCACGCCGTGTCTGCCTTCGATCTCGCTTCAAGGCAGGAGCAGGAGGAGCGCGCGGAGAGGACGAGGCTCGCCCTGGCCCAGCGCGCGAAGAGGGTCCGAAAGAGATGACGCCGTGGTGGTGGAG
Source organism: Chondrus crispus (assembly GCF_000350225.1). Classification (NCBI taxonomy): domain Eukaryota; phylum Rhodophyta; class Florideophyceae; order Gigartinales; family Gigartinaceae; genus Chondrus; species Chondrus crispus. The sequence continues at coordinate 10,826 of NW_005179101.1, read as the reverse complement.
GGAGGGTCGTTGGGATCGCACTGTACACGTGTAATATACAATTTTGTACCATACTGTAGCTGAGCGGGGGAAATCGCCAACGTGACAGGAGGAAGGGGCAGCCTGAGACACGCGTGCCGCCCTCATGTCTCTCATAATCTTGTATCTACTCAAAAAGCTGCTGCGGTGAAGGGCGACAACCATTTTAGATTCTAGACGATAGGTTTGCCCCTCCCCGCCCCCCTCCCTTCCCCCGCCGCCCCCATTTGCGAGTTGCAGTGTCCGCCCTCCGGTTTGACCGCGTCATTCATCGACCATGGGAGCTAAATGGTAAGTGTAGCCTTCACCGCGCCCTGCCTCGGACGTAGCACCTCCCGCCGCCGACTAACCCTCATGCAGGATTTTCGATATAGCGATTGAGAAAAACTTCCCCTCCGCCGCGGAGCTAGAGCTCATCCGCCGCATCGAAGCCAACACGGGCCGCAAAGTCAAGCCGTGGCAGGTGTCGTACACGGTGCACGCGCCCGCGGACAAGAAGCGCCCGCCGCTGGAGGTCATCTCGCTGTCGGACGCCGACGACCGTCTCTTCACGCTGCTCAACAAGGGCCTAACCATCTGCGAGACCGAGCCGGCCTTCCTGCCGATGATCAAGCGCATCAGCTCGTACCAGCACAAGCTCACGCGCACGATCCGCGGAACTGAGTACGACTTTTTCGACTTCTGCGTCAAGGTCGGCCTGGTCTTCGACCGCAACGACTCTGCCTACGGAATGGTCGTCGAGATTGAGTATCGCCCCTGCGTCATCGCCAAGGATTGCGAGAAGATGGCTACCGAGTTGATGGAGAAGCTCGCAGGGCATCTTGTGCCCCCGCCGCAAAAGGGCCGCGATAGGAAGACCAGTGAAGTTTCCGTTGCACCATACGAGTATAAGAAGGTCGAGCTCGAGGCGAAGAAGCTCAACCCCCCGGATGTAAATCCTTTCTCGCATAGGACTACCGCCTTGTTGTATGCCCAGTACCTGAGGTAGCTGGGAAAGAGCGGGAGCGTCGTCTTGCGATGACAAGCATCTTTTACAACGAGAATGTCGACCAATGTTGTCTTGGGTATGGTGTGATGAGAACAGACAAAAACTAAGCTCGCTTGTTGTCAGAGCAGTGAAGGGTGTATAAATCAAGTGCATAGTCGGACTGCATGCACGCCTATGGCTTCTCAGGCTGGAAGTTTACCAGCTGCTTGCTATGCCTCTGCAAAGAAACATGTTGAAATAAATATGTACATAAATGTCTGCACATCAGTCGTGTTCCAGACTTGCAGGACCCAACACATCTGTTCGTCACTCCGCCGCATCAGATATATGAGTATGTACGGCGTTGGTGGCTGTGCAGAACGAGTTAGTTGTTCGTACTTCTGCAAAGTTTACAAGCAGTAGTATTCTCGTTGAGGTCAATCCGTTTCGCAACAAAAAAGAAGAGTGCCGCATGCTGGCCTCCGCCAGCTACACAAGTAAAACGGGTCGAACACCTCCATCAAAATTTGCGGCACAAAGGTAGAAGCCGGATGCAGTGTTGCAAAGCTTCACCAGCGGAAATATGCCCATCTCCCGAAGAAAAACAAAATTCAGCTCAAGCCCCCATCAAGCACCGACAACATCTCTATCTCCGTGTATGTCGGCAAAACATTTCAGTAGATCCGGTAGATCGAGGACATAGAATTCGTCGCAGTACGCAAAAAAGTATGTCACTCGAAGAACTTCATCACGGAGGGCACGCATAACTCAAGACGATGATGGCAGTGCCTGAGAAGTGTGAAAGCCTTCGGTGCACTCCAGTGCGCCCACTGTATTCAGTCGTGCGTGCTCTCCGCCATATAGTTGTTTGGTCTTCGTAAGGCTTCAAAACCCTACGAGATCAATGTTTTCAAACTACTGCAGTTTGCATTTCGCTCTGGCTCTCACCTCCCATCCCGCAGCTGAACTCCACAAACAATTCTCTTAAGTATTTGCCAGCTCTGCGTACTTCTCTACGAGCCAGGCTCTTACGCCATCGGCGCCCTCCTTGGGGTTCTTGATCATCCAGTCAATCTGCTCCTCCATAATAGTTCCAATCATCGGCCCTTTCCTCAACCGCGGCAGCAGTTTCATCAGCTCATTTCCATTAACAGCCGGCTTCACCTCCCACACGCCATCTAACCCCATCTCCTCGATCCTCTTCCCAAACTCATCATAAGCCTTCGCCAGCACCTTCATCTCATCCGAAAGCTCGACTCGAATCCCGTCCACCCCATTCCGATACGTCTCTAACCCCTTGGCCGGTTCCAACTCCATGATCAGCGCGTTCTGCAGCGCGGACCGCCACGTCGGCCCCGACGCTCTCAGCACCTTACCAATCTCCAACCTGTCCAAGCTGGCGGACCCCCTGTGCACGAGCTCCCTGAGCTGCAGTGCCGTGGCATGAATGGCCACAACCTCCGCCGCGTCCTTCGACGCGAGTCTCAAATCCCCGCGAAGCATGTACAGCACGACCGGGTTCGGCCGTCTCTTCCTCCCGCAATCCGCAAACAAGCAGCGGCACGCCGCCAAACTCGACAGCAAGGCGGCGTACCGTGCTATCCGCAGCGGCGCGGCGCCCGCGGGCTCCGGGAAGGCGCGCAGGTTGAGCAGGGCGCCGAGCGCGAGGGCGGGCAGGTCTGGCGGCGGGCGCGGCTCGTCGACGAGCTCGTCCTCGGGCGGGATACGAAACACGACCGGGAACAGACTCAGCTCAATGAGCAAGCCGATGGCATGCGACGGGTTTTCGCAGCCCATGCAGCGATCAATCTCGGCCGAGATGCGCTCGCGCGAGACCTTGGCGCCGAGCGCGGCGTGGACGTTTGTGTCGCGGCAGGCGTCGAAGAGGGCGGAGTCGACGGAGAAGTTGAGCCTGCTCGCAAAGCGGACGGCTCGCAGGGCGCGCAGCGGGTCGTCGAGGAGGGTGGTGAGTGGCGGGAGCGGTGTGCGGACGAGGCGGGCGCGGATGTCGTCGAAGCCGCGGTGCGTGTGGTCCTCGAGCGCGGCGGTGTTGATGTTGTAGAACAGGGCGTTGATGGTGAGGTCGCGGCGCATGGCGTCCTCCAGCGGGGTGCCGATGGCGACGTCCGGGATGCGCGAGTCGTGCGAGTAGGTCTCCGTGCGCAGGTTGACCAGGTCGAGCCAGACGTCCATGACGCGCATGGTGGCGGTCTCGAGGTGCTTGCTCTGGTCCGGGTTCTTCTGGATGAGGCCGACGGACGAGGCGTGGAGGCCGTGGTCGAGGAGGTAGGCGTTGATGCGCTCGGCAAAGTCGCGGCCCAGCATGGTGTCCAGGGCGATGTCGATATCGACGGCGGTGCCCAGGTCTGCATGCGGGCGCAGCAGCTTGTCGCGGACCCAGCCGCCGGCGACGCGCAGGGTGAGGTTGGGGAGGGCCTGCTCGCGCACGACGTCGAGGAGGAGGGTGAAGAGGCGGTGCTCGAGCGGGGTGAGCGGGAAGGGCGGGTGGTGGGTCGGGATGGGGGGCGCGGGCTCGGCGGACGGACACATGCTGGTGGGGGAGGGTGAAGGCGAGCGCGGGCGCTTCATGGGCTCCGCGGGGGCGCGAGGCGCGAGGGGGAAGCCGTGCAGGGGTTGCCGTTGAGATATGGGGAGCTGGCAGAGGTGAGGGGGGGCGAAGGCGACGGGGAAGCTGCAGTGTGCGTAGGGAACGGGACGCCACGTGTGCGACTGACGAACGTGTCCAAGTGGTGTGCTTCAATTGGGCATGAGACAATTGTCCAAAACCAATAACAGAGCGGCACGCGTTCTTCGTGTCATTCGTGCCAATGCGGCTCTGCGCTTGAAAGCTGTCGACAGCTTTCGTTGCAATCGTTGTTTGTGCGATTTTACCGACATCGGTAAAATCGCACAAACAACGATTTACGTACTCGTAAAATCGTTGTTTGCGCTAGATACTGTACAGTAAACCCTTTGACGGGATCACGCTGTACCATGCCTGCAGTACCCAAGGGTAGCTAAAGCAATCGCGTCGTAGCCAAAGGTTGGCAGAGCGAGCAAGACAGCCCTGGGGCCGGAAGCATGCTTGCGAGGCTAGCTCAAGCTAACACCGTTTGTGAAGAAGCAGATTCAAGGTTGCGGCTGGCATGGGTGATGCCCGATGCCACCAGTTGAAACACGTTTTTACCCGTCGCGGAAGCTCCGAGACATGCCAAGATTCGTAGAAATACACGTTGGGCACGTGTAAAACGTGTGCTGGTTGAGCTCCCAGCAATGCCATGCTGTCAAATGTGGCCGTACTATTGTACGTGTACAAGTATGACACGACACAGGCCCAGACGCAGATACCGTACCCTTGGTAAAACTAGCACAGCAGCGGAGCATCCCTGACCTCGCCCGCGCTCCCTTGCATCAAACCTCTCCAAACACCCCTTCCCCTCTGCCGCCCGCTCCAGTTCCCCTCGTCGCGCCTCTGCCCCCCCCCCACCATGGCGTCGCCCGCCTTCGCGCTGCCGTGGGCCTTCCGGGGGCAGCCCCTCGCCGCGGCCGCACAAGCCCT
>NW_005179101.1:0-6182 GCF_000350225.1 Chondrus crispus | reverse complement strand
CAAGCCGCCGCCCGGCTAGTGGCTCTCCGCGGGCCTTGGACTCGGTCGTGATGAACACGTACACGCGGTACGCCCTCGCGCTCTCGCACGGCCGCGGCGCGGAGCTGTTCTCCGTGGACGGCCGCCCGTTCCTGGACTGCGTGGCCGGCATCGCCACGTGCACGCTGGGCCACGCGCACCCGGCCATCATCGCCGCCGTCACGGAGCAGATCAGCCGCCTCACGCATGTGTCCAACTTGTACTACATCCCCGAGCAAGGCCGCCTCGCCGAGTGGCTCGTGCAGCACTCCCCCATGGACAAGGTCTTCTTCTGCAACTCCGGCGGCGAGGCCAACGAGGCCGCCATCAAGCTCGCCCGCAAGCGCTGGCACCTCAAGCGCGGCTCGACCGCGGAGAGCCACGGCACCCCCGTCATCCTCACCGCTAAGCAGAGCTTCCACGGCCGCACCATTGCCACACTCACGGCCACCGGCCAGGACAAGTACCACGCCAACTGGTGGCCGCTGGTGCCGGGCTTCGACTACGTCACGTACAACGACGCGGCGGACCTGCGTGAGAAGGCGAAGCAGGCGGGGCCGAACCTCGCCGCCATTCTGCTCGAGGCCCTGCAGGGCGAGGGCGGCATCCATCCGGGCACGAAAGAGTTCTTCGCCGCGGCGAGGGAGGTGTGCGACGAGGCCGACGCGCTGCTCATGTGCGACGAAGTGCAGGTCGGCGCCGGACGCACAGGCAAGCTGTGGGGGTTCGAGCACGTGGGCGTCGAGCCCGACGTCTTCACCACCGCGAAGGGGCTGGGAGGTGGCGTGCCGATTGGCGCCATGCTCTGCAAGAAGGGCTGCGACGTGTTCGCGCCCGGCGACCACGCGAGCACGTTCGGCGGGAACCCGCTCGCGTCCGCGGCAGGGCTGGCTATCGGACACGAGCTGCTGGAGGGCGGCGTGCTGCGCAACGCGCGGGAGAGGGGGGAGCAGCTGGCCGAGAGACTGGAGGGCGTCAGGGAGAGGCATGCAGAGCTGGTTAGCGAGGTGAGGGGCACCGGCTTGATTCTCGGGGTCGAGGTGAAGGGCGTGACCGCGGGGGATGTCGTGAAGGCCGCGATGGATAGGGGCGTGCTGCTCGTGCCGGCGGGGAAGGATGTCGTTAGGTTTGTGCCGCCGCTGGTTATTACCGAGGCGCAGGTGGACGAGGTCGTCACGAGGTTCGAGGAGGCGCTGGAGGACGTGAAAGGGGCGTAGACGGGATCTGCTGCGCAGGAGGAGTGCTGGGAGCGATAAATAGTCTTTCTTGACGACCGGGCGCAACTACGGTAGCCATGCTGCTTGCTGACGATGCCGTAAACGAAGCGGCGCGCATTGCTGCGCCGACCCTTTTTGTTATCGCTCTGATGCGCCGAAGGACAGCGCGCCGACCCTTTTTGTTATCGCTCTGATGCGCCGAAGGACAGCAGTCCCACGTTGCATATTTATTCCGAAATGAGATCAATCCTTCACCTGCCGAGCACCACTCTCGCCTCCCCCGCGCCCCATTATCGGCCCCGCCCCACCCGAACCATCCCACAATGCCAAGCCCAACCTTCATCGCCTCCTTCCCGACCTCGCCCTTCCCCTCTCGGCCATCGCTAACGGCGCGCCGCCCGCGCCGCCCGCGACATGCCTCGCCGGCCCCAGCCATGTCGGGCAAGGGCTTTGGCGAGAAGCCGACGCCACCGCCAGCCCCGCGTCCGAACCGGCCCTCCTTCGACGGCGAGGCGCCGCCAATCGACCCAGACTACGTGCCGAAGGGCCCCACGCTGCGCCAGGAGTACGAGCGGCGCGGCCTGCTCGAGCCGGAGCGCAACCCGGACGCGGGTGTGCTGCCCGAAATCGTCGCCAACCGCATGCTGCGCCGCATCCTGACCTTCGGCGCCGTGCCGCTCGGCCTGCTGTTCACCTTCTTCGCCGTGTACTTCGTCCTCAAGTACAAGTACGACATCACCGTCATTCCCGTCGTCGTCGCGTACAGCACGCTCGGCACGGTCGCCCTGTCTACGCTCGGCATCACGTACGGCATCTTTTCGAGCAGCTGGGACGAGGACGTCGAGGGCTCTACCCTCGGGTTCGAGGAGGCCAAGGTCAACTTTATCAGGGCCAAAGACGGCTTGGTCGGCGCCAGGCAGAAGGAGAAGCAGGACGACAAGTTGCAGGAGCTGGATAAGCTTAACGAGTACAGGAAGAAGAAGGGGGAATAACTCGTCTGATAAAAGCACTGGTGCCCAACGATCCCTGCCGGCTTCCACTCGGGCGCTCAGCCTGACGATAGGTCTTCTGCGTGTCCCCTGCGTCCTCCTTGCCCGCGCCCGCGTCCCCGCCCCCGGCCACGGCCACGGCCCCGCCCCCGCCCCCGCCCCCGAAAGTTCCCGCGCCCTATGTATTGATGCGTGCTCGCGTACATCTCGGCCAGCGTCAGCTGTTGGTCGTGTGCGGTCGAGTACTGCGCCAAGTTTAGCACGCCGTCTTTTTCGCCGACGCCTTGTACGTCCATCATCTGCCGGCAGAGGGGGCATGTCGGCTGGTCCTGAGCCCGGTGCCAGTTGCGTATGCACATGGAATGGAAGTTGTTTCCGCACTTGCCACAGAAAGTCGTCGCGTTTCCGGCTGACTTCGGGCCGCTCTCCAGGACAAAGCTCTCGAAGCAAATCATGCATTCCCCTTCGAGACGACGCCGCGCACTTTTCTTGCTCCCCTGCGAGGCTTGTTGATACTGCACGAGCACAGCCTCTTGAGCTATGACGCCGGCTCCGGGCGCGATGACCCTGGGCGCGTTCTCCCTGATTTCCTGCAGTTCCGACGGCAGCAGGCGGACCTGCCACCATTTGCGGTCTTCTTTGGGCACCTTGAGCACGCGGATGAGCAGGAAGATAAGGTGCTTGCACGGCCCTTCCGCCTTGGTGCCCTTTCGTTTCTGGAAGTCCTGGCACTCGCACGATGGGTAGAGGCTGATTTCGCACCTGTAGATATTGCCGTTGGAGCCCATAACGGCGCATTTCACTTGCTCCCCGTCGTCTTTCTTGTCCACAAGGAACAAGCGGTGCCGGCTGGATCGATTTAGCCGCTGTAGAACTGCTCTCGACGGGTGCCCGCGCGTGGGTACCCCCCGCTTCTCAATGGCGGCTTTCCCAGTCCGCTGGCGCTTTGATGGTTTTACATTTGTGTGCGGATCATACTCGCGTTTCGGCGCGGCGCTTCTCTCAGTGCCATCTGCAGACGTGGCCTCCGACGCCGGTTCGAGTCGGCCGGCTTCGGCTGGCGGTTGACGCGGTTGACCTTCCGCCAAGGCAAAGCCACGTTGCGATGCACCACGGTTCAACGTGCCGGCGTCGATCTCCATGTCGTCATCGTCGTCGCAAAAGAGCCGCGGCACTCTCTGAAATGAAATGCGCCTCGCGGCCGGGCACGTCAGATCGAGGTGTCTCGGCAGCACATTTTCCTTTTGCATTGGCGAGATGTCGCCGCCCGAGTCGATGAGGTCGATGCATTTGTCGTCGCCGTCCGAGTCGATGAGGTCGATGCATTCGTCGTCGTCGTCGTCGTCGTCGTCGAGCACAATCGAAACGCAGCGGCCCTGCGCGCGCGCTTGGGCTGTGCTCTCGGCCGGTGCTCGAGAGGCGCACGGAGGCGCGGTGTCCATTGGTGGTGCACGAAGCATGCGCGGGCTCTGCGGCGCCTCGTCCATCCGCGGCTCGCACGCGGACGCGGACGCGGACGCGCGCGCAGCCTCGGTCGCACGGGCGGGGATCGGCGGGGCGGAAGAAGGCGCGCGGGTCGCTCCGGGCTGACGCGCGATGGGCGCGGGCGTGCGGGCGGTTTCGACCTGGGGCGGCCCGCGCGCGGCGTCGCGACCTTTGCGCTGGTCTCGTTCTTCTAGCCCCTCGCGGACGGCTTGCAGGAACCGTTCGGCCATCCGCGGCGGCGGCGGCGCGCAGTGACGCGGGTGTCAGGCGCTGCGTGGTGCGTGAGGAAGTCGCCCGACTTGCATGTCACGCAGGCGTCCCGGGACATGTGCGGACGGATGGATGGGTTTGAAGTGACCGGTTCGCTGAAGGTGGCGGAGGCCTGGTTTTGTCCACGTTGCGTTGTCAGTCGTCGTTGAGCTGAATTCGCACTAGCTGGGGGTGCTAGTGGGTGGAGAAAGCAATAGGTCTTACTTTGCGGTGTAGAGGTTTGCGGGATTTTTTACAGGTGCATGGTGCTTTCTTTGTACGTGGGGCCCTACCGTTGTCCCATTTTGTTTGCGCTGCGATTGAGCGATGAGTATTCAAAAGTTTAAACGAAATAAAATATAATCCGTCCTCATCGTCAAGACTCGTCAAGATGAGTCTCTCACACAAAAGCGGCGTAATCCTCTCAAGTGTTCAGAAAACTTGGCGCGACGCGCTGCTTTTGCATCGAAGGACTGAAGAGAGCGGGGTGATCAAAACCCCGGGGATCGAAACCTTGATCACTACATTTTAGTATTTCTCGCTTGGCCACTGCTTCTTAACTACGTCCAATCTCCAATCTATTTCACAGGAACAATGCAAGTTGTACCTGACGTCAATTGAACCTTTACCACAAATATTGGGGATTTCGATCGCCTTGAAAGGCTGTTTACGTCAACAGGCTCAACAGGCGTTCAGGATTATAGAGAAGAAAGCTTGCCTACCTCCAACCGCTGTGTTTGTCAGCAGAGCAGGAAATGGTACCCAAGGGTACAGTATACACAAATTTTGCAATTGATGACATCGTACGATTAAGGTAAACCTCTCTGCCCTGGGCATTCTCATCCCCACTCTCGGTGTTAACCCCGCCTTGCACGATAATCGCGTAGCATTGAAAAACACATTGCTGTAGGACGATTTCTTAGAGTTGTTGGACTATCCCCTTTCTTCACACTCTGACACATTCGACGCACTTTAGCGTGTTTCGACGCAACCACCATCGCGCTGTACATATCAGCGCATAAGGACAACTTATGCAGCCAGTTCTCCCAGCAAGCACGGTGCACGGAAGACAAGAAGGGAAATCCCTTGCCTCCTCCGCAGTTTTTCAATACACATTTGTCCAGACCTACGGCTTCAAATTGCAAACCGTTGATCTGCTGGTAAGCGCGGAGGAAAGGGTTTGCTTTCAAAACAAGACTAAGGCTTTTTGTTTTTATGTTGTGGGTGAGCGACTCTCTGCTTTTGCTGCAGAGATGCCCCCTTCTATGCTCATGGTAGTGCTCTAGAACGTGCTAACCAAAGTTAGAGAACGCCCCGATGCTTACGGTAAACTCAGCCTACGGTAAACTCAGCGCATACGGAGCGCGTTGCCAATCAGGATATACCGTAGCATTCTAGTCTAGAGTGCACTGCATAACTGGCACTATGCCAGTGCGGACTGTCTAAAAATATATCGACAAAGCGTAACGGCTTGCTACTGTTAATCCTCTTCTGCCAAGCGGGATAGATCGGCCTCGGCGAAAATAAACACGATACCCTTCGAAGGGTAGATACTCTCTCAGGGTCTCTGTAATATATATACAGTACTGTATATATATATAGTCTCTGTCAATAAAGTCGACCATTCAAGGGTAGATGCGGCTTCATCCTGTACAGATGGAGCCTCCCTCTACTCCAACATTTGTAATGTTATCATTGATCTCATTCATTCAATTGTTAACAATGATCCTTCGTCATCGCAAATTTCATAAATATTTTAGTTTTTGTACGATCGATTTTTAAAATAATGTCCGAGGCCCCCCCTCCCTTTCGCCAGCACACGCAAATCGCCATGAATTGATCCGCACCCACCCACCCCGTCTGCTCTGTCGTCCGTCTCGCGCCCCCAAGCCCCAGCCCTCCGATGGACGCGAACCCGCCGTGCCGCACGCTCTATGTGCGCAACCTCCCGGACAAGCTCGCGAAGGCCAAGCTGCGGCGCCTTCTGCACGCGGCCTTCACGCCGCACGGGCACGTCGTGTGGATCGTGGCCGAGAAGACGCTCAAGCTGCGGGGGCAGGCCTTCATCACGTTCGAGCAGCAGTCGTCCGCGACGCAGGCGCTGCGCAAGACGCACGCCACCGAGTTCCTGGGGCGCGTCCTGAGCGTCACGTACGCGCGCGCCGTCAGCGACCGCGCCGCGTCCGCCAAGCTCGGCGGCGACTCCGCCCTGTCGCGCAAGGCG
>NW_005179100.1:161653-168565 GCF_000350225.1 Chondrus crispus | reverse complement strand
GGTGAGGGGCCATTGTACCGATCCCGGGTGCGGCGCCGATCGGTTCAGCGTGCGTTAGCGTAGGATCCGGAGCGGTCGAGTCGCGCTGCTCGCGTGCGTCGACTCCTGCTCCGGCGAAGGTCGTGGCCAGACGATTGGCCACGGCGGAGCTGATCGCTCCCTTTAGAGCCGTACCGGACGGGGATTCTTCATCCACAGTGGTGAGCGCGGTCACCACCTCGCATTGGACTTGAGCGGGTAGAAGTTCGTCCAAAAGTGGTGGTATCGCGCTGCGTACGTGCGCGTCCACGAGCGCGGGCACCGTTCGGTCGAGGCATACGCGCGCTACCTGGGGGAGTTCCGTAGCGAGGAACTCCTCGACCCAGGCCTGGATGCGCGGCTGAATCGCGTCGACCATCCATTGGACGCGATTCTCAGTGCCTGCCGACCCGGCCGGCGTAACATCCGATGCGGACGCTCGCGTGCGGCCCGGTCGCGGTGGCGGTCGCAGCAGGGCTTCCGGGTTCTCCACCCGGGGGCGCGGCGCGCCACTGCCACTGCGGGTGCTCAGACGCCCGGAGGCGGAGTCTGCCCCTTGATCCGGTCGGTTCATCGTCGAATACGCTTCGCGATCGACGCGGTGATTTCTCAACCTTTTCCGTCCGTACGGTTCTGCGCAGAGCGGGCGTCAAGGCGCGCGGCTCTACCTCGAGAGTTGTACCCCTCCACAAGAGTACCAAAATGTGGTACAACTCTCCTCAAACCCTAGCGGGCGAGAGGCTCGGAGGATGAGCCGAGGGAGCTCGCGACGCGAGACGCGCGGCGCGCGGTTACCGAACGGTCGGACTTGCGAAAAGGGAGTGGCACACTGGCCGGTTACGCGCAGTCGTCCCGAGGTGCTAGATCGGAGACGACCGGTAACGGGTTAGAAGCCAACGCGCGAGAGAATACCGAAACGGCAGTACGTAGGCGCGAAAGGGAGGGGGGCAAGTCTGCCCCCCGTGTTTACTGCGAGGACGGTGTCCAGGTCTTAACCCCTCAGAGGGACGCCCGGGACACCTGTCCAATACAGTACCTGTCACCTACTGTGGACCAGGTACTGTACGCGATTGAAAATCTAGCGCCGTCATTACACCACCGCACGGATCCTCACACTACGCGCTTGCATTACACTGCGCGCGCATTATCCCCACACGGTTCCTTACACTACACGTGTACCCAAGCGTACACCTGTCACTTGCTGCGCCCGTTCGGTAATCATACGTATTACACGTGGGCCACGGTGCCCCGTGCCCGCTGCGCGCGGCCGCTCCTACTGTACACCGACCGCGGATCGGTCGTTGTACCACACTCCATGGAGCCTTTTCGCGCATGTATTTGAAAACAAGAGAGTGGGATCGACAGCCTAACCCAACCGATCATACGGCAGCCTCTGTACGCCGTCGCGCCCGCTACAACTCTCTAATTACTCCTGGTGCGGCCTCCTTCCTCTGCGCTCACCCATCTCTGACCTCGCGAGTTTCATGTGCCGTGTGGTCCGTTATGCTTCGGCGACACCTCGACACGCCTGTGTACGACGATTCATGGGCCCCCCTACAATGTTCTCACTGTGGCCGCGGGATGGACAAACGTGGCGACCACGCCGCCAACTGCAAACACGGGTATGGTGCCACCCACCGCCATAACATTGTCCGCATTACTCTGGCCCGCCAAGCGTTTCGGGCAGCAGGCCTCGCGTGCGACCGCGAAGTTCCATTTCTCATACCAGGCACGGCGCACCGCCCTGCTGGCATTCTTGTCCAACCGTCCCCTCCAGCGGCTTGCGCCCTCCCAGACCGCCCTACAGCATACGATGTCACGATTTGTAATCCCTACACCGCTGCTAACATGAACTCAGCTGCTCGGTCTATTGACGGCGCCGCTGAAGGAGCCCATACAAGAAAACTCCGCACCCATGACCGCATTCTACGCGCTGCCTTACACCTTCAGGCTGACGACCCACTTCCTCCCCTAGACTGGCATTTCGTCTCCCTTGCCTTCGATACCCTGGGCGCTTGGAGCACCCGTACTACTGCTGTCCTTGAACACGTTGCGCACCAAATTGCCCTCCGCTCAGGCTGCAGCTTTGGCATCCCCAAAACCCGCCTCGCCCAGCGTCTCAGCTTTGCGATTTGGTCCAGTGTCGCCGCGGCGACAATTGCCCGCATGCCGTGTCATGGGTCGGCTCCATCCTATCCTCCGCAAGTGTGATTCCTTGACGTCCGCCCGCATGCCACTGTATCGGCCCCCCCTTGCATTTGATTAAAATTACCTACCCCCCAGCACAATCAAAGAGAGAGGTATGAGTCTGTAAGAAGGGCGGGCGGGCGGGAAAGAGAGAGGCATACCCAGCACCAACCAGTGTGCAGGATGTCGACCGCTTTGTACAGTAGGCAGAATGTACAGCGGCGACGGCGGCGGCGCTGCTGATCCAGATTCAGATCCAATCCGGACCAATCGTACGCATCGTGTTATTCCAGATCGCGACTGGCAATCCTCGCTATCCAATGAGATGTTGTTTCATCAGCATAAACATACGTCTACACAAGACAAGACCCCACGGATACCACCGCCTGTGGTGAATATCACCCGGAGCAGACCAGAACACTCAGGGGACGAGAAGCGGAACGGCCGCCGAGCCTAAGCGAGAGTGGGGGAGGCGGGGGGGCTGGCGCCAGCGGGCCCACCGAACAACCAGAAGGACGCGGCCGAAACCTTGATTGTGCGGTCAAAGTAGAGCGCGGCCATTTCTTGGCTGCGCCGGCCCCACCCAAAGCGGGCTAACCGGACTTCCAACACAAAACCGAGCAGAACCCGCTCCGTATGCGAACCAATACGAAGCGAATGTGACGTATATTTACCCCCAGCCGGCGGGGAGATGCCCAAAACTTGCAGACAGCTCTGCAATGCGCGTGTGAGAGCCTGTCTGCTGGCAATCGCCGCTTCGCCGTCCAGAGCGAAGAACCGCTTGTGATGGCCCCGTGCATGTGACCATCGAATCCAGAGGTCCAAAGGAGAAGCAAGGTCAGAGAGGCGTGAATAGCGAACGAGCGGAACCTGACCGCTGTTTTGCCCCTTAACAACAGACAATCGCGCGCGCATCTCAGAATCCGCGACCTCAACATCGGCGGCGACAATGGAAGTCACGGAACTCTCGCGGAGGCCATTCATACAATACGCAAAAACGCACATTGCTGAATCGCGGAGAAGCGAGGGATTGGTAGTCGTCATACCCAATCCCCATATCTTCTGCACGATGGTGGCGTCAATGCCACATCGGACAGCCTCCTGCGGAAAATTTGCCTCCTCCCACTTGCAATACCCTCTTCGCACATGTTCCAAGAACGGGTAGGACGGCACGGGGACACCTGTCAGTAGCAACTGCATTTGACGAACGGCCGACAAATACTGTGGGAGAGAGGAACTGCCAACACGACGTCGCCCAGCCCGGCGCTCGAGCGCGAGCCAACCCACGAAGGCGACCATATGCGCTTCTGTCACAAGAAGTGGAGCACGGTCCTCAGCGCCACAAAACTCTATCCATGCCGCCCATTGCGAGTTTCTAGTAGACGCAGTCCGTGAACTCCAGGCAAACTCGTTGAGCAAACGTGCTGACATGAGACCACCGGGTGTCGGTGCCAGCTTGCAAGTACGCTGCACAGCTGCATCCGCTAAAGCCATCCGGGCAGCCGCTCTGACGCTTACGCGACGCTAACCTCGCGTAAGCGTGGAGATCAATTGATCTCCAACAGCCGTAGTCTCCAGCGAGGGTTCAGGCGGCGGTGAGCCGCCCAGATCGCCTCCGGCAGCGTCTCCAGGACCTCCGCCCGTGTCGCCAGTTGGAGTGCTGCTGCGTGCCAGGCCTGCCGTGGCCACTCCGGAATCAGCAAGATCGCCGGGGCGCCCGTCTGTCTCAGCTTGTGTACCGTGGGCGAGATCAGGTCCACCGGTGGGCAAAGCAAGCGAACTGCGCCCTTGTTCCAGTCTGCAGCTAGCTCGCCGAAGGCTTGGCGTCGAAGGAACACGGGATGTTCCCCGACGGGGCGATACGGGAAGACTTCTAACGGCGCTCTCATCCCAGCCTGCACGGAACGCCGCAGCTGCCGCCTTATCTGCAGGTCGCCGGTGGGGAAGCGTCGCGATAGGCCATCTGCGAACTTGTTGGCCACGGACGGGATCCAATCTGCTCTTATCTGGATACCGTGATGATCCAACACTGCCTTGAGCCGCCGTAGCTCGCGCATCATTGGACGACTGGCCGAGACAAGTGCGTTGGCGATGTGGACGACAGGCTGGTTGTCGATGTGCAAAAGCAAGCTTCGTTTTCCGGACGCCACAAGTTGCTTTCCTAGGGGACCAGACAGCAACATTCGGATTGCTTTCAGTTCGCGGTAGCTGATGCTTTCCGCTCTGTCCTTCCAGCTCCATATACCTTGTGCACGCCAAGGTCCGTCCACACCAGGGCTGAGGTTCTCCACGTTGAGCATCCCCCCATACCCCACGTCTGCAGCATCCGTATGCATCGCCGCCAGTGGTTCGGGAGGTACCATTGGCCTCCCAGCCAACTCCCCTTTCGCCAAATCCTGCCACTTGAGCAGATCTCGAATGCTCTGATGACTGAGGCGCACTCGACCCCGGGCATCTCTCTGTCGAGAGACAGACATGTCCCAGTATAAAGAACGTGTGTAAAACCGTGCCCAAGGCATGGCTAGGGTAAGTGAGACACACACACCACAAAAGTGTGCCAACCCTTTCTTGCCAACCCACCGTCGCCCTTGCCGAACTTCGCGAAGCAGCTTCCCCGCCAGCTTCTTTACGCGCTCTAACTTTCGAGGAGCGATAAAGAAACGCATGCTCCGACTGTCGAGCACCATTCCAAGGTGCTCGATAATTTGACTGCCCTTCCACTCCCCTTTTGGTCGGGTGCCGTGTGAGGCCGAGTCGGAGCATTAGAGCATCCACGACCTTGGCCGCCCGGAGACAATCTTCGGGCCTGGACACGATACCCCATGTCGTTGGAACCAATAGAAAGTCGTCCAGATATGCCAGTACACGGAGTCCTGAACGCCTCAATTCTTTGACAAAGGGCGCCATCAACTGGGTGAACCAGAGGGGAGATCTTCCCCATCCAAATGGCAGAGCCACGCACTGATAATACCTCCCGGCATAGTGGAAGATGAACCAATCCCTCATCTGCGGCGCGAGGCGAAAGTGCCGATATCCCTTTCTGATGTCCATTGAAAGGAAGTACTTCCTTTGGAGGGAATCCGTGTCGGGTTTCGCCACAGAGATACAGCGATTCGACCACGTTGTCCCAANNGGTCGAATCGCTGTATCTCTGTGGCGAAACCCGACACGGATTCCATCCGGATCGATCCCTTCTCCCAATGTTTGGATTGCTTGCTCAAATTCAGCACGAATCGGCCCTTTCGTCCTTCTGAGCTTTCCTGCCAGACAACAAATGCGGAGGAAATGATAGATCCTTTCTCCATAGCCTTCTCCGCATAGAACTTGCCTACCTCGCGGTATATGCCGGTCCTGCAGCCCTCCTCGAGGTCGACTGACGCAAAGGCCAAGTCTTCCTCGCTTTGCGGGATACTACCCATCACCTCCCCATGCCCTCGTCGAAAGGGAGAAGAAGGGGTTTCGAATATCCCGAACTGGATTGCTCGAATGAGAAAGTCGGAGCAACGCAATTGGCGCCATGCTCCGACTCGACGCTGAGTGTCGAACCAAAGAGGGCGCCGCTTTCCGATGGCGACTACTTGCCCCCGCCGAAGCCTCCCTTGCCAGAGCGTTTCGTCGCCTCGTACTCACTCACCGGGCGCATGGATTGGAACTTTTCCATGTCTTGGCGCGGTTGCCAGGCCCGGTGTTCGAAGAATCCACCGTTGAATGCGGCTACAGCGGGTCCTTGTTCATAGGGGTAGCGGGTGAGCCCGAAGTCCTTGTCATCGCGGCAGCGACGGGCGATGGTGCCGTACGCACGCATCCATTTTGCGTCGATGCCAGCTTCCGAGATGCTTTTTCCCTTTGCTATCTCGCGCGCCCTGACGAGGAGGTCCTCTACAATGGCGATGTTTCCTTCGAATGAGGCCATGTTGATCGGCCTTGCGCTGAACTGAACGGAGCGTGGTCTTACTCGTTTGACCGCACTAGAAAGTTGCCTACCGCCAGACTTCTGGGGACTCTCTTGGGAAAGAGAGAGGCATACCCAGCACCAACCAGTGTGCAGGATGTCGACCGCCTTGTACAGTAGGCGGAATGTACAGCGGCGACGGCGGCGGCGCTGCTGATCCAGATTCAGATCCAATCCGGACCAATCGTACGCATCGTGTTATTCCAGATCGTGACTGGCAATCCTCGCTATCCAATGAGATGTCGTTTCATCAGCATAAACATACGTCTACACAAGACGAAAACAAGGGCTGACGTACAGTTCTGTGGTACAACTCCACACCGCGACCCCCGGTGGGAGATGAGAACCCCCGAGACGGGCGGTTACTACTGTAGTAATCGTGCACGCGCCCGCTGCGAGCACAGTAGTACCTCCACGGCGTACACGTGACACAACCGTTGGCGCCGGCCGTGGCCACGGGCACACGTGTGCGACCATCCGGTAAGTAATTAGCAATTAGTGGTTAATGGCACAAATTAGCCAATTTAGTACAGTAGCTGGTATACAGTATGTAACAGCTACTGTAGCGGGACAGGTGTCCTGGCGTCCCACTTAGGGGTTAAGACCAGGGGCACCTGCCCCGTTCCAGTAAACGGGGGCAGACTCGCCTCCCTTCCCTTTACGGCTTTTTGCTAACTCCGTCCGGTTTTACCTCTAAGTCTCAGGCTTCTAACCCGTGACCGGCCGTCCGGATCTAACACCACCGACCGGCTGCG